>NC_052392.1:40427667-40727667 GCF_009389715.1 Phoenix dactylifera | reverse complement strand
GAATGATAGACCTTATGCTGCTTTTGGTGTGTGATGACTGAGTTGTGAATTAATCAAGGTGTACAGCAAGGGGCTAGTAATGTGAATTCTCACGGTGAACCTGTCAACCAAATGTTGAGACTTCTTTAGCAAGTGATCTGCCAATGTTTCTGTTTTCTAATGGATAGATAAAGTCTTGAATAATGCTTATGTTTGTCGGCTATATGATTTTAATTGCAACTTTTCCAACTGATTGTATTTTGGATACATATTGCAGCAACATGGATGATGCTCTCCCATCTTTCGTGCATCTAAATTCTGCTACTGCCTGAAGGATTACTTCTTCAAGGATTGCCTCTTCATCAAAGGTCCTTGCTGTACACCTCCAAAGATTCTCTCCTTCTCTAATAATCTTAGTTGTTCTTCCAGAAGTTTATTTCCCTTATGCTTTATCATTTGATATTGGAGAACCAAGGTTAGAATTTACTCTATATTACATTATATTATATAGATTTTCTGAATGATCTCTTCCTATTATTACACTTTCGAAAGTTACCTCAAATTAAAAATTCAAAAAAAAAGTACATGAATTGATATCATAAAAGCATTTTTGAACCAGTTGTACTTCATGTGGCCTATGCTGAAATGTTATCAAACCCTTCATTACTGGGCATTGTTGTCAGAGGTTACATTCTCTGGCTTCATAATATATGCTACCTATTAGTTTCTCTCATTTATATTTTTTAGGTAATGCAAAGTTTCAATGTTGTAACTATACTATCATAAGTGTTTGTTGAGATAATTGTTGTTATGACTATCTTCAGAAGAGATATTTGCTTGCTGAATAAAAGCACAGAGATAAAACTGATTGACTTCGGTGAATATTTATTTTGGTTTGTGTATCTCCAGATAAATGTTGAGAAAATCATCATCCTAATTTATCTACTTTTCTAGTGCTGGTGACTGCTGATTTGATATTTAATACTCAAATAGCATACTTTGTCAAACTCCTTTTCAAGCATAAGTTTATTAGTGCCATGTTAGAAGGCTATGCAAGGTCAAGACCAGAGTCAATAACATCTTGTTTTCAGTACAAGTTAATGAAGTTATCGACAGAATTTCATTTACTTTTGGACAACATCATTTGGCTTTCCTTGGTATTCTTACTTGGTAATCTTTCCTCCCTTTTGATTGCTTAACAATACTCTGTGATTATACCTCACAAAAAAAAATCAAAGGCGATATGCTTGATATGCTTCTTTGATATCCATTAAGTGCCATCAGTCACCCATTTCAGTGAGATTCAGGGTTTGTGTACTTCTCGCTTCATCGCTCACGCTAGTTTAAATATCCTGATTGACCCTTTCCACGGGTTCATAACCATAGGAGTTAAAATCAAAATGGTCTATTACTTCTTCACCTCAGCCAATGTCATTACTATTTTTGTGGTTCAATGATAGGGTTTCATGCAGGTCTGTATATCATCATTCCTATCTCTTGAGATTTCCTGTGGCATTTCTTCCTTTTTGACTACTTATCTGTACTCTATAGTACAGTTTACAAAGCCAAGTAGACATTGCTCTTAGATATCCAATGCCACCAAACACCCTTTTCAGTGACAAACATCGTCCTTCCTGTGGCCTTGTGTAAATCTGAATATGCTCCAAACACACCCCCCCCCCCCCACCCACTTCTTCTCCCCCCCTCTCATGTGTTTCTAATCTCTTCTCCCCTCCCCTACTCTTCCTCTTCCCGCTGGTCATCGAAAAATAGGCCTTTCTTGTCTTATTTTATTTTTTGATGTATGGGTTCTAGACTTGTCAAAATAGACTATCATATGTTTCTTGATATGATCTTTTATGTCTTATGATGTTGCACTCTCCGGCATCCCAGCTTCTCGCTGATCCATTATGCAATCATTATTGAATTTTAGCAAAGTAAATACATAGTTTTAGGAAAGTGTAGGTTACAAAATGATGAGTTCCATAAGTTGGTACCGTATATTGAAACCTTTACAGTGGCTAGAAGCCTAGAACAAATGTACATCCTTCCAGTGGCGGTGATCACTTGGCTGCTCACATTTTAGATGTTCCACAAGCTGGATGACCCAAAATACTTGTCGCATTGTGAGTCACTCTACATGGGGGCACAGTCATTGAAGTGGTCGGAAACTTTCTTCTAACTCTATCTAAAATCATGCAATTTGAGGTGGTCATCATCCCTAGAAGACTTGATGCACTAAAAAAGCACAACATGGTGTGTCATCTGGTATGTGCTCATCAAATGGTATATACTGTACAGTTCTCCTTTCCATTAACTGGTTGAAAAGTTAGGAATACTGCCATGGCTGATCGTAAAATCTTACCCAGTGGTTCTAGACTTGATGACATTTGTGCTCTATAGGCTTCCTAATTTGACGAGGCCTGGACAATGGTTTTTGTGATTTTAAGGCTTCTGTTTACAACTGGGTGTTGAATATTCCTAACGACATGTGGTCACATGAATGTCCAGAAATGACACTAGACAGGGTTAACTAAGTAATTATAGGCTTGTGCAAGTAATAAGATGTCTATTCAGCAAAAAAAAAAAATGTAGGCTTTTGCAAAAGTTAGCCATCAGCCTGAAATGTGAAAACAAAATATAAGGCACAAGCTTGAAAAAAAAAAACACTACCCACCAAGTATCCAGAATCTCCTAAGAGATGGGCACTAGAAATTTATCATCCTTTCGCAATTTCAATGAAAATGGAATGCCTAGAAAGAGTAAAAGAAGAAAATTCAACTAGTCTTACTTTGTGGGTTACCATTTGTGTGGCTTTGTGCTTGATGTGTAAAAACTTGTCTGTGTGCTAGGTCAGATATGCTCCTTCAAATTCATAACAGGAATGCTAGATTAGATCAGCATGCCTAGTGAAGGGTTCTAGCATGCTATAATGGGCAGCGGAAGCTAGGAATTTTAAAAATTTCTTGATAAAGTTCCTTAACATAAAACCCTTATAAGCCAAGATCACCTTAATGGAAGCAATCAAATAATATAATATAAATGCAGAAATAGAAGAATACCTCTAACGCTAATCCAATGTGCAGAATTTCCACTAGGTGCCCAAGTGTTCCCCCTCCAACGTTGATCCACATGAAAACTTGATTTAAGTCTTAAGCTCCAAAGACTTTGATCCTTAATGCAAAATTCTTCTAAAGGACTTTAATGGCTTGCTTTTCTTTCTTTCTATTTTTATTTAACCTTCTAAAATCACTTCTAATCCTTTTGTCCTAAAGAAGACCACCTTGTCTTGGCTTAGGACACACTAGAAGCAATGCTAGAAAGAAATAAACTAATATAAGAAAGAAAGAAGAGAGGAGTGGGTTGGAGTTGGAATGATGAAACCCATGGAGTGCTAGCCTATTTATAATAGGTGTAGGGATGCATCTCCAAGGGATGCATCCCATCCACACATCCTCTCATGAAAGGGCATCATCTAAAGGGCCATATCAAATAATAGGAGGTGCAGATCAAGTGAGGAGGTGTATCAAATGATATGTCCTTTCATGTGGTGCCATATTTTGACCAAGTCAACATCACATGCTAATCACATGTCCATCACGCCTCACCTCTTGATCTTTCATGATGATGATCCAAGGGCTCCAATGCAAGGCGCCATTCACTTGACCCATTATGTCTTCATCCAATGGTGGGATTAAGATCCAATGGTCAATTATGGTAGCCATCCTCTAACTCAATCCAATTGGGTTAAACCAACTCTCCATTATGTCTTCATCCAATGGTAGATCAAGATCTAACGGTCTAGATTGAATGATTTATTAAATCTAATCCAATTAGACTCAAACCAAGCCAATTAGGTGCCAACTCTTGGCTAACCCATATTAAAACATGATCTAATCTAATTAGATCAATTAAGAATCGGATTCGAATTCAATTCGAATCAAGAGCTAAGGGTTTGCAACACCTGCTAGGATGTCTATTTTGCAAACATGATCTAATCCAATTAGACCCTTAATAAGTTATCTTGTGTGTGACCCATTGGGTTCCATACTTAGCCAGCAATAGGTGTGAGTGCGAATTGACCCAACTTGATTAGAACTCTTCTAATCGATTTAACTCCAAACTGCGCGAACCCGAACTTAACCATTAGAATCCTTTCTAATTGGTGATCGAATTAAACTCTTTAATTCGATCAAACCTATAAGACAAGATTGACGTCTAGCAACGTGTCATGTCTACCCGGAAAATATGGAATTTGGTAGAAATACCAAAAATACCCTTCAGTGGCAAGTTACCGTGCAATTCAATCCTTTAAACAAACTGCATCCCGAATATATATATGAGTATGAATATATGTCAAACTCAATTTCATATTCATATATTTCTCAATCTTCTAATGATAATTCGAATAATGAAACATTAGAAACTCTTTCTAATTTTCATTGTGCTTTGATCAAAGGCTTCCTGAATTATCATATGATTAGAATAAATAGGATGCGATCTTCTCTTACTAGAAGTGATTAATTCCTTGTTGACCTACTCATAACCTTCGTACACATTCCACCATATCCAGAAGACCTCGTACATAACTTATTGTCATGGATGAGTGGAAACCAAAATATGGATTTATGTGCACAAGATACTGTGGTGATCTCAGGTCAAAGGATCAGTTGCACAACTCCCACTAAGAGAATCATCTTTTGACATGTAAGTAAGACTTCATAAGATTTCTCTTTGTAGGTCAATTCAGTGAACTCATTTCTCTAATGAGCACCCACATCTTTGTATTAGTGTCTCCACACAAGTGATTGTGAGATCAATCACCCTCTGCATCGAGCATACATAAGATGTGCCAGTCTTTCCGGTAAACATTGATCCCCGACTCAATGTACCAATGACTGGAAATATTTAAGATTAGGATTTTAGGATTTTAGGTCTCACTAGTATGATCTCATCATAGCCTCAAAATCATTGCCTTAATCTAAGGGGTTCATCACAAATATAATCAACAGCATATGATGAAACACAATGCCTTTATTTATATTGAATGTCATGTAAATGATTTGGAAAATCAAAAGAAAATCCTTCACAATACATATTGCGATTGGCTTGTAGGGCATCTACTCTTTCACCTAGAACATTTTCCTATCTCAAAAACTTCACTACGATCAAGCATTGATGGACAATCCAACTCAGAGAGATTTGTTGGGGAAAACAATCAACAAAGCAGCAGCCTTACAAGTCCATCCTCCTTTTCTTCTTTAATAAACAAGTAAACGAAAAGCCTGATGTTTTCCCCTTATTTGCATCTCAAGTAGAGCAGTTTTCCATCAAAGGAAGATGTTTAACTTATTCAGAATATGTCTTTACAACTCTCCTCTTGCACCCGTTCTTAAATGATCAAAGAAGTAGGTGAAGATTTTCTCCCTTTTATTTTCATTGCAATTGGATCACCATCAAATATTATACAGTCCAACTCCTGTGTTTTCTGGTATCCTGCAGAAAGAAAGTGGCATTTGTTTTTATAAAAATTAGGAAAAAGATTGCCAAAGAACAGCCCATGTGAAGAGAAATCTTGCACACTTGTAGCACATATAGGTCATGTTCTTCTGCACGATATTCTAAGGAATTTGACTTTTCTTTTTGCATAATATATCAAATTACTTTTTATTATAACTAAATTTAGATACTCTTGCATATGCTTCTTTTAAACTCTGGTGCTAACACCTGCTCTTTTGTGGTTGTTGTCTTTGTTTTTCTATATATTCTTTATGTGCATAATTTAACCATTGACACTATGGAGTCATAATTTATGAAAGCAATATAGGATCCCCTCCCTTGGGAGGAGGAAAACTTACTTTGAAATTTATCAATAAACAATAGACTTTACAATCAACTTTTCCCATTTTTAGTAGTCACTACTTTGGCCACCCAAGAGAAAACTCTTGGTTCCACCATTGGAGGTGATTTTCTTGGGTAAGGATTTTAGAGTACGGCAAAGCATGGTTCTGATAGTGCATCAAATTGGATTTTTAGGGGCGCAAAATACTTTCCAAAATTTTTTAGTCATATTTATAAAAAAAAATTAGTACCAGGGAAATGAAGATCTAAAAAGTTCAATTTTAGAAAATTCATGTTTAGGTTATTTGGCAAAGATAGTGGCTAAGTTTGTTAACGTAAAGATCATCTGAAATTTCAGAGAATAGACAAATGACTAGGTTATCAGGCCCAACCTATGGTTTAATGGCTTATGGTTAATGGATTTAGAATCTGGTCTGCATCTGGGCTTTCATGGAGAGTATAAAGGGTTGGAAAATCTAATTATATAGGATCTTAATGTTGGATTTGGGAACAGATCGGCTGATAGCCTGATCAATCAGAAGGGGTGGAAAAAGAATATGAAATACGAATATAACAAGGAGCTAAGACAATACCAGGAGAAGAGAAAGGTAAAGAGATTAGAAAGTCGAGAGAGATTAGGAAGGTGAGAGTTGTGAGGATTTGTGCGGGCGTGTATTTAGTCCCACATCGGCTATACACTGGGTAGATCTTGGGTACTTATACAAGGCCAAAAAATTCAAATAGTACCTTCCGACTAGCTTTTTTGAATGAGGTCCTAGGTCGTAACAAATAGTATCAAAGCAAACCTGGTCCATGGCCCATGTAGACTAAGAGACACTGCAGCATGGGCCAATCATGGTGCTTATAATTAGATTTAAATGGATTTGGACCTTTAACCTGGCAAGGACACTAGGGCTTAAACAGAGGGAGTATGTGAGGACCCATGTAGGCATGTATTTAGTCCCACATCGGCTATGCACTAGGTAAATCTTGGGTACTTATATAGGGCCAAGGAATCTAAATAATACTTTCCGACTAACCTTTTTGGGTAAGGTACTAGGTTGTGACAAGAATAGTCTTATAGAGGTTTGTTGCTTTTATCAAATCTGCTGGTCACTTTTCCTCTTAAGCAACAGTGAAGGCCAGCAAATTATAGAAGTATAGCATTAAGATTCCTATTAATTCTCCTAAAAGTAAAGGAAATATAAAGCATAAAATGCTTTCATATCTGGAAAAAAAATCCATCCTTCAATGGCAGAGAAACCAGGCAGAAACTTTAAAAATATGTAGTTTTTTGGTATCTTCCCATTCATTTCAGTTATAATACTTAATTCATGTTGTATGGGCATGTGTTTTGTAAGACTTCTGCTTTCAACTTTTTGGGCCTTTTTATTCTCCAACGAATGCCAACTAAGGTGTCACTTCCCGCATGAGAGTCCTCTATTTGATTTTATCAGTTGAAGGCATCAACCTTGAGGCTTTAACTTCATGCCAGATGACTAAAAAGAGAGGTAATCATAGTGAGGGAATTCTCCAATCTGCATCAAATGAGTTCCCTGCTGTTATAGGTGTGTAATAAGGGTCTTGAAAACAAATCTAGAAACAATAGAGCTTAGTTCAAGACTAAGCTCTGCTAGTTCAGTATACTATCAACCAGATCATTCCTTCTTGCTCAATAGAGGACTCTAATTAATAATAGAAACTAATGAAATATTATTTGGCTTATCGAAAGTCCACCGTGAGACAAATAACTGAATAAAACAGCAATCTGCAGCATTAGATGTTTATTGACTAAAGTCATAATACCTTATTTTAGCACAACATGATGCCTAAAAAACATTATGCATGAAATTTTATTTGGTACTATTCATTCTTCAAGTGTAAATCAACTGAATTTTATTGCTAAACAGCTAGGAGAATAGGATGTTTCTGATTATATGCCCACAGTTGTGCATAATGTCCTGTGAAGTGCCAATACTAACCATCAGCTTATTTATATGTTATTCCTTATCAACTAACATATATTAGCTGGTCAAGTGGGTGATAAAATTGAGGATACAAAATGGACAGTTGATATGCTTGCAGCTGCATAAATTTCTAGCAGGCACAAGTATATCATATTGTGCTTTCCTTAGAATTCATCCATGCATGCATGTGTGGAAGAGAGATTCCCCAACTCATCTTAAACTAGTAAAAAGAAGTGTTTCATGTCTCATCTGAAATACACAAAATCTTGATATATGGTGAGTATTTCAAATAAATAGGTTTTAGTTTTAAGTGAAAAATAATACACGCCAGCATATAAAATTTTTGAATTCAGCTAATATATGATCTACATCTGCACCCAAATGCAGCCTTAAGTAAATTTAAGCATTGCACTATAGATAATATAATAAAAAAATACTGATTATTGAACTAGTTTTTGACCAATCTAGAGAATACTCCTCAAATTATCAGAGATACAGTTGAGCAAGAAGAAAGATACAGTTCAAAAGTCAGCTCTTGCTCAACTATTACCTAATAATGTCCAGCCATAGTAATTCACTCTAAGACATGCATTGATCTGCCTGCATTATACTAGGTTTTGGGGCCATTTTTATGGGAAGTATAATCCACTAACTTTTGAGGAAATAGTACAACCAGAACCAGGTATGTTCTATGATGCTGAATTGTCGAGCTAACTTTTGAAAGATAGGGTTGCCATGGAGCCCTGAGGACCACTTGTAGGAAGGATTTAATTCATTTAAAACATTAAGGTAAAGAGGGAGCTTGAAGTTAGGTGTATAAGGGAGAAGGAAAAGGGCAAGACTTCATACAAGGACATATATTAATGTCTGAGGCACAAATTATAAGTCAACCAAATGGAAATACAATTCCAAATGCTACAAGATATGATGTATAATTAACCCAAAAAAAAAAAAGGAAAAAGAGATCAATCAAATTTATATTTGGCACTTGTCTACACCAAACAATAAAAGTAGAGATCCACCAACTATAATAAATGGTCAATGACATTATGTTGACCAATGTTTAACCTGCCTATTTATTTATTATTGCATGACATATGGAGAAATCATGTTTTACCACTTTTCATCCATACAAGGAGCCATGCAAGAGGCCAAGTCTCATCTCCCAAGTTTTTGTAGGAACTGCTTACAAAATGGGAGTTATTTGGATAAAAAGAGTCGCTTAAAAGAGCATCCACCTCCATGGGATTTATTCATGGAGAAGAGGAAGAAGGGATCACTGTGTATTTGACCTTGTGACTCAGTGAAAATGTATATTTTTGTTAAGACAAGTCATAAGTCAACATAGATGAATATTTTTGGCAATAATTTTGAATAAAAGGTTTCCTGACAAGAAATTCTTTTAAATTGGCTAGGCATGCCTTGGTTGATGTAGGGAGTGGTCAATCCCTTTGCACCTTCTTTTCCATGCCTCAGCATCAAAGGCTTAATATTTGCTTGCGATCTAGAAGTTGCTCAGCGCTAGTATGAGTTACTGCGATAGTTCATTTAAAAATGCATGAGTTTGTATTCCTTTTTCTCCCATCAACTTTCAGATAATTAAGTTGTTTTAGGAACTTCAAATCCTTTAATACTTCCCAATGATTATTTCATCCTTATAGTAGTAATCATCATCCGTCATAGTAATCATCATTGCCATACACATAACTAGGGTTACGTAGTAGGATTCATCCATTACAAGAGAGTAGAAAACACAATGATTGAAAAAACACTATACAAAATGATTGGGGACACAAAGAAAATTCTATAGTAAATTGAACATTTGCTCTAGAGAAAAGGGTTAACATTACATTCTATGCCTAAGATACATGGTAAGAGAGCCTTGATACATAACCATATGTATTGTGGTTGTAATTGAACAAAGAGCTTCCCAAATTATCTCTTTTTCATCTTTTATGTGGGAGAAAGTAATTATTTCCAGCAACAAGCTACTTTTGAACAGTAGTTACTGGTGGCTTCTTCCATGAATAACTCCCACAGTCACAAGGCTGTTGCTCTTTCAAATGTTCCCTCCCTGTTGATAATTTCTGCAAAAATTATCCTCGTGAGATGATAATATCCTCTTACATGGCTCCTTACACGGATGACAAGTGGTAAATCAAGATTTTCCACATGTCATGTACCATTAGATGAAGAGTTAGGCTGAGTATTTGTCGTTATGTGCCATCTATCTTTTATTGTAGCTGGTTGAAATCCTTTTTTTATTTTTGGTGGAAATAGTACAAGCCTCTACAATTGCCAATTGCAATTAAGCTTTAGCTCCTTATACAACCAGAGACATTGTGATCTGGGAGGTCGAAATCAGAATATTGAAGCACCATGTGCATGAGTGTGTGTATGAGAGAGAGAGAGAGAGAGAGAGAGAGAGAGAGAGAGGCCTTTTTTGTGTTCCTTGGTCTCTCAATGTACTTTTTATAGGATCTCCTCTTGATGTTCAGTTTGGATCAAATTAATTGCTATTCAAACCTTTGGCCTATGTTCTGTATGCTCCAAAGAGGATTTGGATGACAAGGAAAAATCTATTCCCACTACTCTTCTCACATTCGGCCCTTTGCATGCCGAGGCCGTTCAATGTGAGACACGCTATATCTCATTTATCAGCGACTGGTGCCACTAACGCGGCTAGTTGTGCACAGCCACATCAATTCTCAAGCTGCGTGCTTAAGAGTTTATTCCCGATGTATACAACTGCTAGATGATAATATTGCCCGGTGTAATTTCATATTGCTCAGAAAGCGCATATTGCTTTCCAGTACTTAGCCTTTCTCCTTTCCTGAGTTATATCATTGTGGGGTTTGCTTCACCAGAATCTTCCATTGCAGGAACAGCAATGAACCATCAGTGTAAGATCAAGTGCATTGCCGGAGGCCACGAATGTTACCCATCAGAAGTGAGGGTAACTCCAGTTTCATGGTGGAATCAACATGTGCTTGCAGAATCTGCAGTATTATGCACAATCAGTTTTGCACATGATGCAAAAGATCTTGAATGTGGTGCCATTTCTGTGTTAATATTTCCAGACCATGGAGATGTAATTGCTCAATCGCCCATATTTTTCTTCTACGATTTATAATGCCTTGACAATGAAAAACTTAGAATGGTAAACATGCTAGGAAAGACTGTTCACTGTGCTATGCTTTGTGATGAATTCGGAATGTCTTATGAAAAAACATTAGTCGTCCACTAGATTCTCACACCTAAGTTTATGTTGGCCATCTAAACTCAGCAGCCGCTTCAGCATGCCTCGCCAAGTTTTTTGTACACTGCAATATAAAATTAATAATTATTTTTTCTAGCGATTCGTTGCTTTGATGTACAAACGAAAAAAGATTAATGTTTTGCTACTGACTTCAAGAAGGGCAAAAAATGGCCCTCGGATACATGATTTTGCATATAAATTGCAAGTAGGATGGCATTGGAAAGGTAACCTGATTCGTCTGTTTGTGATGCTTCTCATGGCTAGTAGATGTGGGTGGTGTTTATCTGTCTTAGTGATGAACAGGACAGGATCCAGTGTTCTAAGCGATATACTCAGGTCTCACTTCATCTACAAGGAAGGTCCAGAAGAGGGCAAGATGGGCAAGATACCAGGGCTAAACGACCCGCATGCACCGGTGTCCATGTTGTTTGCCAAGCAACGCTTGCTGTCTTGAAGCCGTAATATGTGCAGGGCCAGAGCCGATTCCCCGTACGTAAAAAAGCCTCCACTTACACATGATCTTGACAAAGCTAAAGCAATATCCATTTTATATGAATCAATACAGTGAAAACAAACTCGAAGTGCCACCTGTACTGAAAGCATTACTGATTTTCTCGTAGTATCAAATCCAGCATACGGTGTGAATCTAAAGTCATTCTTTTTTCTTGTAAAAAAAAATTACCTACCCTCTCTCTTTCTTTCTTTCTTTTCTTTTCTTCTTTTTCTTTCTTTTTTTTTTTTGAGAGCGAGAAAGGGAATTAACTCTCTGGCCCCTATTCTTGGGGTTGCACCACCTAAGCCTCAAACTCATAGAAGTTAGAACTTCCACCAAGGACCGCCCAGTTCACACAAGGTGGATTCATTTATCAACAAAGCTGAATTCATTTAATACCAACAAGGATCCCATTAAGCTAATTAGCACATGTTTAATTTTCTCTCAATGAAAACTGGATGTACAAAACATGGATGCAATAAAATACATAATCGAGCAAAATTCTGTCATGGCTCCCCATCCCATTCCTAACATCCACGGATGATTGCTGCTGGCTTTTTTTAGCTTTTCTTCTTCTATACATGCAGAGGCTTCGTTTCTCTAAGAAATATATGGCTTGAATCAGGCATCACATATCACCATTTTAACATGTACTTTCTCTTTTTTTCTGTCCTTTTATTTTATAGCAAATTCTCACTCATACATTATCACTTGAGAAAGAGTATGCCCTTGGTCTTTCCTGTGGAAGCTTTTCGAGTTCCAACGAAGCACCACCTTGGTCGTCATTTGCACTGCCAATGCCTTCAGCCCTTTTGAGATCATCTAGAGCTCGCCTTGCATATACAGTGAAGGCAATTGTTATGACAATGGCTATGACAAAGGATACGATATTGTAGACTATCTCCACGGGTGTCATGGAATAATTGCCATATTTCATGTCTGCCAAAGTCCGTATCAACCGTCCGCTGCACCAGAACATAAAAAGGAAAAGAAGGTTTAGAAAAAAGAAATAAAGCTGCTAAGAAATATTACAATTTTCCTTGGTAAAATGGAAATATTCAAAATCCACTACATGCCCGGCCTGGTGAAGAAACATGCCCCGAGATGCACGTTAGCCAGTTCTGATGTTTAAGTTATTCAATGCATAGCATACAACCTATTATTATTTTAAAACATGCTATGGCGTAAAATATGAGGGAAAGCAATTGAGCCTATAATGGTCTCACTTCAATATCGAGGTCCATATTGCTAAGGGATCCTTTGGACCCTGGCAGATCAAAAGTTCGTGCATGATCAAAGCTTCTTTTGTAAGGTTTTGTCAAGAAGATATTAGACATATGCAAAAAAAGTGGAACAAGGTACTTGTGCAGTATCGATGCGGTTGGAAGACATGAGGGCAGTAGTTTCCTAGAGAGAGGGTTATCCTAATTACATGTTTGCTTTGCCCTTTGATCAAATGACAAGAAATTCAATAAAGCACTGCTTTTTTTTCCTTCAAATGCTATTTTTGGAAACATATATCATATTACCAATTATGCCTAACTCACTGACCTATAGATGTAGATAAAAGCTTCTGGAATCATTCCAGCAATTGAACCAACTAAATAAGGTCCAAATTTCATATTTGTCACCACTACGGCATAATTGAAGATCGTGTAAGGAAATGGCGAAATTCTAAAGAGTGCAACAACTCGAAACTGTTGGAACCAGCTCCCTTCTCCAGCCAACCTAAGAAGAGCTGTCTGCTGAGGCCATCTCTTCAGCCATGACTGTATTAATCCAAAGAAACAGAAATATATAAGTTCACTGAGAGAGATCCTTGATACCAAAATGAAGGTAGGCATATGGAACTGAAAGGACTTACATGTATACGTTCACGAAAAAATAAGCCAATCAAATAGGGCAATACCATGCCAATTGTAGTCCCTACCATGATTATCACAAAACCCAGACCATACCCAAAAATCATTCCTGCCAGCCACATGGAGGGTCCAGAAGGGATCAAAACAACTGGAAAGAAAGCTAGGGAGGCAACGAGCACAAGGGCAAGAACAGGCCGACCAAAAGCAGTTGCTTCCCATTGCATAATTGGCAGGAGAACCTACAAAATTATCCAATTGAACTAGTATGTGGAAGATAAAGATAATAATACTAAAATGAGATTAACGTTGAAAAATGAGATTAACATTACTTCTTTCTTCCTAAATAAGAGAAAAGGCCAGATAGATTTCAATACCTTGCTGAATGAGAGGATTGAACAAGCATAATGGAGATACTTAAAACAGGTTGCAAGAAGGAAATACTGATATATTCCTTATGCATACTTAATTTCTAGTATTCATGCAAGGGTACATCCTGAAATCACATAATTGCACAGACATTCCATATATTGTTTTACGTATTAGAGTATATACCATATCATAACCAGCTGGAAGCGATACCCTAAAAAAGGAAAAATAAAAAAAATTACAAGTTCTGCGCGTAGACAAATTGCAAGCACACAAACATAGACAAGACCAATGCCCTGTTTAAAGCAGGATATTTCATAGAGAAATGAGCATCAAAGAAATAACCAGCAGAGATTTTGCACATAGCTCATCTGCATCTACATGTATTGGATGCTCACAAGACATTCTGAGGCCATCTATTGAGTTTGGGAAAAAAAAAACTTAATAAACATGGAGAGACCAGCCAGTAGATTCGATTATCTAGTAACACAACCATCTATATCTTCCAATCCTTTAAGTGTGTATACCATCCATAACCTGAAATTCTCATGATCAAGGTATTTTATTTTCTTTATTCTCTTCTTCTCTTATTGTTTAAAATCAAACCTCTCAAGAAATACATACTACATTCAACATTCGATTATGGGATAGGAAAAAACCCTGACTACTCTCTCTTCTCTCTTTTGTCCTCCAGAATTCTGCATCCTTTCTCATCCTCCATGACAACACCACCACCTAATACCTTCGAATCTCCTGCTTGAGTGACCTCTTTTCTACGTGATTATCATTGTTATGAATTCAGATGTATTCCCCATTTTCCCTCCACAATCCAGATAGTCTTGGGAATGTTCTAGTTTCTCAAATACTTAATAGTGACAACTAAGTCACCTGGTTTTGAGCCATGAAAATGGTACTCATGTCAAAAAGCAATACAGTTTTTTTTTTTTTAGGATGAAACCCCTCTTCGGACTTCAATCTAACAGTCAAATGTCCTCACAATGGGAAAGTTGCAATCAAATGGTATACTCTTGGTTTCTTGATTCAGTCTTCGCAGATACTGACAGTAGTGTTATGTATGCTGATTCTGCCCACTGGAATGACCTCCATGGTCATCTCTCAAGAGAACACCTGCAATGTTTACCAAATCTCTCATGCTATTGCCACTTTCAACAACAAATCCTCTTCAATGACCACATTAGATCTTTAACTTGGCAGGGTCCCCCAACTATTAGAAGCTAGGAGCTTCCATGGACTGTTGCATCTCATTGAACAACCAATCACATCCAAACTGGTGGTTGTCAGTTGCCTGACATAGATTCAGGATCAAATAGTTATATAATCACACTCTAGCTCAAAAAATATGTCAAGTTTGCTTCAAATCAGATAAAAATTCATGCAAATGCACTCATCAAAGTTGGATATGAGATTTATTATTAAAGGCCCAACTACTGAGCTTCTTTATAAGAAAAAAAGGCCACATGAGCAACTTGCTTTCACATTTTATAGGTACAACAAAAATCAGAAACTCAAAAAAAAGAAAAAGGCATGGGCTAATGCTGGAACTACCTTTTCAAAAGCAAATGGGACTCCCCATTTCACGAATGCGTAAGTGAGTGGTATTAGAAGCAAGCAACAAAATAAAAGCTTTATCCACCAGAAGAAGGACTTAGACTTTGATTTCTCAAGTGACTGTTGAGAATTAACATCAACTGTTCTCGCCTCATTTGGCACAACCAGCCTTGCATATTCACTGTCCTCCCGTGTATGCTGCTCAAAATTTTCACTATTCTTTTCCGACATCTCAGATGAACTCGACATCATTTTAATGCTCTTGAGAATCTGTTAGACACAGACAAACAACAAGAAAAAGGTCAGCGACATCAAAACAGATGCATGGGAAAGAAATTCTAGGACCTCAGAACATCTATTTAACTTGATTCCACCCAAAAAGAATGAAAATGGTTATTTCCAAGCCAGATGAAACGAGGAGACGGTATGCTGGTGTAAGATTATCATAAAGTTTGTTGGGTGGGGTGCGGCGCAGGGGGTTGATATGTAAAGGCTACATTCTTCTACAACAAGATTTGCAAAGGACATATAATGGTAAAATAAAAACCAGTTTAGTATATTAATAAAACTCAAAGTTTGATAATTTAAGCTTGGTATACATTATTGACCCTTTCCCTATCAGGTTAAAACTTTGGATTAAATCAGTATTTAACATAGTATCATAGCTCAAGTATATTGGAGTTCATGAGTTCAAATTCCCTCCAGTCTAGTTATTTATTCAATTATCCTCGGTAATCTATTAATCTGATTTTGATTAGTCTTGACTCGGTTATCCCTCCATGCGCTTGGTCCCAGGCACACATGAGAGATTGTTAAGCCTAATATACATTATTCACCCTTTCCTTATCAACTTAAGCTTTTAATTAAATTGGTCAGTTACCAAAGCTTCACTTAATCTATGCACATCTAAATGTGTGTTTCATGCATCAGCGCATGATGTTACAAACAACTTAGTCATTCTAAAAATCCATGAGTAGCATTCATGTTTGGAGTTCATGTCATGTTTAAACTACTTGGATCCCTTAATCATCAAAAATATAGTTTGCATCAACGGATCGGTAATCATCCTTAAAGTTACCATATATTTCGTTTAAACGACCTCACTATTTTAATTATGGTCCGTTGTACTGCCCTGTATCGGCCAGAAATTGGTACGAAACACACCTTTAAGTCAGCACAAGCCTCGTACACCCATACCGATGCGTACCGCCCATACCGAGGCGTACTGCCCCATACCGAGGCGTACCAAGATGTGTATCAGTCTGTACCGAAGCGTACTAAGATAAAAATTGAGAAAAATGGTTGGATAACTATTTCGGCACAATACCGTACCATACCAAACCGATAAAGTAACGATACGGTATCCGATACTGATACAGTATTCGGTACCAAGATTGCGGACCTTGATTTTAATATATGCACCAACATCCGCAATCCTAGTATCGAATACCATTGGTTCAGCACGGTGCACATCCTGTACCGAGATAGCTTCGGATCTCTTTTTTCTCCCTTTTTATCACAATACCAACTGAAACAGCATGATACGAGTCGGTACAATATGGTACGCACCCTGATTTTAAATGGTATTGGGCGATACGAGGCAGTTCCGCTCAATTCGGACTGGTTCAACTGATATAGCGAATTGAATCTTGGTACCATATTGGTACCTTATCAATACTATACGATACAGTCAATACAGGTCGATATGGTAGACCTTGATATGCACCATATAACTCTTCATCCCCTCGTACAATTCACATGTAAATAGATAAGCTGCACATGAGTTGCCATTACATTCCAAGGCCTTTAATGGTTGAAAATAAATATGAATTTTTTTAATCTAAACATGAATAACTATTGAAAACTTGAAAAGGGTATTTCATGTCATCTACTCTCAGGAGTCCCACTTCCTCTTCTTTACATGTCCTCAACCAAGAAACAGAGTCAACTGATTAGGGGTATAAACAAGCTAAGCTCAATTAAGCCGATCCAATCCTAGCACCTTTGAGGGAGGTACAAGACAGTTTTTGGTGTAGGCTCATAATGGCCATTCCAGCTAATGCACCAGTCCCTTGATCTAAAGATAGAATGCACAACTCAAAACTTCACCTCCACCGGTTTCACCTCTCAACTTTCTCTAAATATTTCTATAGAAGCTAGTCATAAGGACTCGTTTGGTTCATGGAAAGAGGAAGGGGGAAGTGTGGTCAATAAAAAAAATGAAAAAATGCCTCATGTTTGATTGGAGTTTTCGAAAGAAAGAGATGGAAAAGTAGCTTTTTCATGAACATAAGATTTCGATATTTTATAAAAAAATCCATATGGGACAAAAAAAAGTCCAATTCCCACCGATTGAGAATTGGGGTAATTTTTTTTCCAAAAGTGCACTTAAACTTTGAGATAGAATAGAGTAAAATCTTTTCCTTTATTAAGGGCCTAACATGCATTACCCAACTCTTTCAGAAAAGTAGATACTCAATCAAACATAAGCCATTTTGAAATGTGCCACTTTTTCAAGGTCAACCAAACATGCAAAAACTATTTTTCTAGGCATCATATATCCACGCATCAACTTTTCAAAAAAATCATTCCAGTGTGGAGAAATTCTTCCTGTGAATCAAACAAATCCAAAGTGATTCTTAGATTTTCATATACTTTGGCATTAAATGCTGCTGCTTGTCTTTTGACTTTCTAGAATTACAATTTAACTTAAACAGCTCCCTAAGCCATCCAATTTAAATTTGAGTCAAATTCGAGCCATTTACAAAGAGCTCTTTTAAGAGATTTGGTTAAAGCCGAAGGTTCTTATTTTTTCATATACTTCTAACCTAATTCCACTACCATATCTTCATCTTATATAACTAAAACACATTCTACTCTATTTCTTAAATAGAAATATAGTTTACATTATGTTGTTACTCTTTTTTATAAGTAGTTGTTAGAATAATAATTGATTATTATTTGGATTTCAAGCATCATCAAACCAAGCTCAATTGAGCCAGGCCTAGCTCTATCTCAACTCATTTACTAATCAAGCAATTCCTCATCAAGCCAAATTTTGAGATGAACACTAGATGTTGACAAAGAGCTTGACTTTAGCAAATTACATCCCTGTGTTACTATTATCTTCTAAAGAAAGATCCTAGTTTTAAAGTTTGATGAACATTGCCTTGAGCTAGACATTTGGCTTTCTCCAAGAACATGTCTTCATTTTTCATTCAATGAAAGCTGGTAAGTATGATTATCAAGACACTCCCTCAAATCATTAGGGGGAAAAACTAATATAATGTCATGATTAAAGAAAAGGGGCTTTTGTCTTGACACAGATCAATCACATGTTAGCTATTTAGCTAAAGATTGTAGTATTGGAGATTAACATCATGGTATATCTATCTTCTTCACACTAAATAGGTATAGCTAAAGAATTTTAAATCTATCTTTATGATAATCAAGAAGAAAAAAAATAGAGTAGACATAGTGAATACTGAACCAACCTTTACACCACCAACCATCAAAAAACAATATCAAGAGAAAAGAAATTAAAATTGAAAGTAAATCATAGACCAAGAATCTACAAGAATGGAGTATGAGGAATGTAGTTTGGTAACAAAGCATGAGAATGCAAGAATATAAGGAAACCGGGGTGTTAGCTTAAATGGTGTTTCAGAATGCATACATCAAAAAAAAATGAAAAGAGAAAAAAAAAAATTGAGACTGAAGGTAAATCATAGACCAGGAATCTACAAGAATGGAGTATGAGGAATGTAGCTTGGTAACAAAGCATGAGAATGCAAGAATATAAGGAAACCTGGATGTTAACTGAAATGGTGTTTCAGGATACAGACATTAATGAGGCATTGCAAGCATAGAAAACAGCTAAACGATTAATAAAGAAAAGATGAAATGTATGACAAGTTATGCAGTGGGTTAATACTGTACAGAGAACTAAAAGCACGATCACCACATAGATGTGATAACAACTTAATAGTAGCAAATACACATGATGAACACCATAACGCTTCAAGCTTGGCAAATTACAAAATGAACCTAAAAAAATATGACCTTCATAGTTTTGACTTTAGGCTGATAAAGCTGGAGGCACAATGCCAATACAAAATGCAACTAATGTATATCATCAACCTAATGTCTTTAGGGAGGCATTCAAAAAATATGACTCTCCGACAAGCAGGCTTTTTGCAGGCCACATCCGAAGGAGATCCAACCCCCGGCACCTCGGCTAGCTTGCTCAACTCGTCTCTAGCCGACCTCAAGGTCGACCGAGCTGCGCTCCCACTTAAATCCGGATTCGACGGCAACACATTGAATTAATATTTACCTATTTAAATGTGTGTTAGTGCTCACTGGAAAGTCAAGCCCACAACTTTATGGTCAATAATTTCTCTTAGTTTGATCATCATAGAGGCTGAAAATTCCTCAAAGTTTAAGCATGCCATAACTAATTAGCCCAATAATAAGTTATTTTATGGAAAATTTAAGTTGCTTTTGGTTTGAAATTCATTGCTTTTCAATTAAGCTTCGATATTTATTTTATATTTCTTAAGATTTAAGTAACTTTTCCTATATACGTACAGGAAAAGATATTGGATGATAGAGAGTTAAATCATGAAGGTCGCGTGCTTTAGTTCTTTGTTATAATCGCATGCCCAGGAAGGCCCATGTAAGCATTCTCAAAGCATCCTAAGTCTCTAACACCATCAGATGATGTACACAAATGCACATATGTATTAAAGACAAACAGCGCTTCACCAGTGCATCGAAGACACATAAAATTCCTACAAAGAATTCTTCCTTAGATGCATTTGTGGGCCACCAAAACCTAACTAATTGGAATATCTACCAGAGCACACATTTTACTTTTTCTCACCAACCTCTGAAGAATCTGGAATACATAAAATCGTATAATTTATACCCACAACATTGCACCGATCAAGAAAATTAACAGATGCATTTCCTAGCGTTATGAAAAGAGGAACTGCATCCTCCTATTGTACCTGAATCTGCACTTGCTCCGTCCCTGCTTTAAGCTGTCGACCATTCAGTTATGGTTTCTACAATCCTCGAAACCCTCCACAACCTCCTTAAGTGAGGATCAAGGACTCATCATCAAGAGGTGTTCAAAATAAAGCAACTTCCCAGTTCATATGCTTGTTAAGGCACTTTAACTATTTGCTTCGGACCTCAGCAAGATTTCCCTTTCCTTTCTCGCCCCGTAAAATTCTTTTAGAATACCCTTCTTCTTTCTCTTGTTCCTCCTATTCTATACAACCGGAATTAGAAAATCTACAGCCCCTTTTGCAGAATCTACGTCTCTGCCATAAGCAGAGCTCTCGATCATCGAATTAACGAAGAGAGGAAAATGAGAAAAAGGAAAAAGAAAGCAAACCAAATTAAGGAGAAGCAGGGGGGATATTTAGCAGGAGACTTTGCAATACCTGGTGAGTGGCAAGGATTCTTCTTCAGGTGGGGGAGCAGGCAGCGGACGCCCTTCGAATGAACACTTGTTAGCTGGAGAGGAAACAAGGAATCGGGGGTCAGAGGAGGGCGGCGCGTGGAAGGAGAGAGAGAGGTAGCGGAACAAAAAAGGGAAGACTGATGGAGGTTTGTTTTCTTTCTTCTTCTTCTTCTTCTTCTTCTTCTTCTTCTTCTTATCTATTGAAGAAGAAGGGGGGTAGGGTTTACAATCGGTTTGGTCAGCGACGGATTCAAAGTTCACGCGCACAAGCTCGTAGACGGTGGCGCAGCCGCAGACATAAGATGGGAAAGCGAGAGGAGGCGAACAAAAGCTTCATCGTATTTAGGAAAACAGCCCATTCTTGTAATTTTCCCTTCGTTGCCCGGAAAGCCAAGGCATTTCCCTCACGGAAACGCCCCCATACTTTCCAGCAATGTCCAGGACACCCCCACCTAGTCAAATTGTCCTGCTTTTTCTCCCTTGAAAAAAATTATCAGACCTGACTCCCGAGGGTGTCGAGAAATTATATCCTACGTCAGCAGGTTTACCAGCTTAGCGGTAATATCACGCCAATTCCTGTCCATCTAATGTGCCAGCTCGCCACATCAACATAAGTGAAATGAAGAGCTCCTCGTTGACCTTTTCCTCATCCAAGAACTGGAGAACGAGGAGGACGAGCCTGCGGCTACGGGACGGCATGGCGGCCGGGGGCACCTCCACTCACCGCAGCGCTGCAGGGTCTTCGGGGAGCCTCCAACAGCGACGGGGGCAGATCGGGTGCCCGGCGGCCATGAATCGGATCGGACGGGGGCGAATTCCTCGATCTCCGCGAATCGATGGGGGCAACGAGTAGGGCCGCAAGGCCGCGAGGAGAGGAGGGAGACGACGACAGGTAAGGCTGCGAGACCGCAAATCCGATGGCCGCAGCGGGCAGAGCAGGGGCCAGCGAAGGAGCAGAGGTCGTCGAAGAGGGTTTTGGCGGCAAGAGCACCGGCCAGGTAGGCAAGAATGGAGGCGCCGACGCTGCAGTAGTGGAGGGCGTGGAAGTGGAGGAGGAAGATGAGGGTGAAGAGGGCGGACTTGGCAGCGAGGGGCCGGAGGAGAGGAATAGCGTTGGGGGGAGGCGGCGACGGAAAAAGGGCAGCGGAAAAGACGGAGGGCGGCGAGGGAAAGCATACCCTTCTTTTTCTTTTTCTTTTTTCCCTCTCTTACGCACGTGGTGGAACTTAATTGGCCCGGTGTACCAACTCATTGTACTGCTGAGCTGGTACACGTACCTTTCCCCTTTTTTTTTTTTTGTTACTGTATTTTGGCTAAGGAAATCCTCAACTTTCAGAAGAATTACAACAGAACCATATCTCTTAGTCGGTAGTCGGTACTTCGAGAGACCGCGAGTTATCAACCGGTTAAACAAGTAAATCTTGGCCATTCACATCAAATATATGAACGGTTCAGATACCGTAAAAAGGTAGCTGGGGATTCCCCTTCCCTTTGATTATTGGATGCTAATAATGTTTGCATTGCACGGCACATAATCTAAGTCATAGTCATGTCTGGTGCAAGTGTTTGATTGTGAAATGTTCCTTCATCGTATAAGAAACAACTTGCCTGACAAATGACCTAATTTATTTTCATATTTACTTACCATTTTGAAATTGACAAAGGAATCTGATAACTTGGCCGACATATGTAAAGCACTTCAGAGTGTTAATTAGCTATGTATCTGACCCTTGGATTGAAGGCATAAAATAGGAAAAAACATTCAGAGTGAAACTGTTGTTAATGCTTCTGCTGGAAAACAAAATTTTTCTAATGTATTTTGCATACAAAATTACAAACTAATCCTGCGACTTTTTCAGCTTTGATGGGCCCGAAACAAAACTCCCCTCCCTTGTCGGTTATGAATTATGATCAAAAGATGGGCCCGAAACAGGGCCGATGCCAACGCATTCCTTTTGCAGCTCGCTGCAACGTTCGTGGTGGGCCTGGACCTTAAGGTCTTCCAATACGAAAGACCGGAGACAGATCCGGCCGAATCCAACCCAACTTCGGAGTGTGGTTCACGCTTAACACCCACGTTCTATTTGGATCGTTATACGTTGACGTGGCAATTTGTCGTACCCTCGTCACCAAATTCATGGGCCTTGCTAATAATATGCCATACCCATGAAGATGAAGATGGATCGGGGGTTGTATCCTTCGCGCGAAACACGGATGCGATCTGTGCAAATGTATAATGATGAGTTCAAATTGTTTTTAGATATGAGTGATCGGTGGATTCGCACGAAAGAAGGTGAACCTTTCTTTTGTGCAACGGATAGAATTCCGATCCCATGAAGGCGCAGAAATTATGCCTTATCCAAGGTGCACCATGTTGGCGGCGCACCACAAGAACAATTCGTGACAAGGTAAGAGAGCAACAATTCGAAACGAGCAGCCACCTGGTGTAGGGTATAACCTGCCCGTGAAAATGCGTCTTTCACCTTGGGCGCTGATACGGCAACATGCAACTATCATCTTGTACTATAAACAACGGCAGCATAATGCTGGTAGACAAATTTAAGAGGCACAAAATCTACCCTGGGATGTCCCAGGCGTTATATTCCATCCATGCAGTTGAACCCCAAACAACCACGGACCAACGTTGATGGCTCGGCAGCCCTTCGTGGATCCGTATCCCATCTCCTCTGAGCACTGGAGCTAGCCGCATGGGCTTGGCATGTCAAGACAAAGGTAGGCTGCATCTCGCGCGTCGCGAGTCGCGGCGTCGCCGTTGTTTAGATCTGATGCACGGTGGAGACTGTCTCCATCGGACACCTCATCTGCGTCAGGAATCATACACAGGTCTCGAAGCTGAAGCTCCAAGGCCCAAATCCAAGGCTCGAGGCAGGGTCGCTTCATCCGAAGTTTTGAGCAGGGCTGGGCCA
Organism: Phoenix dactylifera; assembly: GCF_009389715.1. Lineage (NCBI taxonomy): Eukaryota > Viridiplantae > Streptophyta > Magnoliopsida > Arecales > Arecaceae > Phoenix > Phoenix dactylifera. Next base: position 40,703,931 of record NC_052392.1, on the reverse strand, counting down.
GTCTAAGCCCTATAACATCAGGCCGCCATGCGCCACCGAGCTCATATATCCCGGAGCCTGCATGACACGAGCAAGCTGAGACACCTCCAAGTTTTAATTCCATCAACTAGCTCATATAAGGAAGCCCTATCTAACCCAATTAAAGAATATTAGAAACTTTTGCATCCAATGCAGTCAGTAGCAACTTCCACTCGACATAACGAAGATCCTGGGAGAATGAACGGTCCGCGTACGCTTGACATATGGGAGATCCTACCATGGACTTGGAGTGATGCCGGATTTGGCAAACTATGCTCCATGAAGGTATAATTTTCCGGACCCATCTATTTGATTGCATCAAAGATCATGGACTTGAAGTGGGTACAGCACATGTATGTTGTTTGTTATCCGACCATCCGTTCAATCTGCAGCCCTTATACAAAAATTACCTTGTGATGTTAACAAAACAAACAAACAAAAAAACGCTGCCGACCATAACACAGAAAAAGTTAGGCCAACAACGAATACAAGAGGGATTTTTCGGGCGGGGTGCCCTGACTCAAAGCAGCATTTCCCAATTTGCCCATCAATGTTGCAACCATTAAGCGCCATGGATGCAGCACAAAGGGTATCGCGAAAAAAACATTAGATCTCTCAAGTTCAATCTGGAACTGGTATATCCATCCCATGAGAATTTCACTTCTAGGCGCCATTTACAAGGATTTCTTGAGTTGTGATAAATCCAGACGGGCTCATAACATTACATATATATAAATATATATACTAGGTCATGCACCAGACCCGCAAGAGATAGTCCTATGTGTAGGAAAAAAAACACTCATTCACTTTGTGAGATCACAAACTCAACCAAATATGGCCAACTACGTGTAAGTTTATGAATACAAAGTCTATGGAAGCTAGTCACCACAAATACCAATGCTAGGCAAGCAAAATGTATGGACTGATTCTAAGTGACAAAACATCAAACACATAGAAGGCATACACAAGAGACACAAGATTTAATGTGGTTCGGTATATAGCCTACATCCATGGGTCATGCTCCGATCAAACTTCCACTATAATAAACAAATTACAGTGATTTCTACTCAAGTATCAACATATATCACTTGAGCCAACACAATCCAAAAAGAGGAGAAAGACAAGGGTTACCTCATGAGCATAAACAAGCCAACTCCAACACAAAATCTTCCAAACAACTTGTTGGAAGAAACTACACCCTTGAAAATACAAGCTTCAATAAGTATCAATGGACATAAGAGTAGGACACACAAGCTCTCCCCAAACCTAGCCGTCTTCCCTCACAAAAAGCTCTGATTTTCGTGCTTCTATTTTTATATCCAGAAAAAACAGCACCCAAGCTTTAAAGTTGGGCTTAAAATGACTTAAGAGGTTCCATGGGCTTGGACCAAAAGAAAAGGCCCAAACTACATAACAATCTCCCCCTCCAAACCCATGAGGGAGGAGAACCAACTAATGACTCCTCACCGGGACCCTAAACCCGCCAACTTGGCGCAAAGCTCAAACTTTTCTTTAGGAAGCACTTTGGTCATCATGTCAGAAGGATTCTTATCTGTGTGTATCTTCTTAAGCCGCACTTGTTGCTTCTCTACTACATCACGTAGCCAATGATACCTCACATCTATATACTTCGTACGAGAGTGATACGTAGCATTTTTACTCAAATCCATAGCACTCTGACTATCACAAAACACCACAAACTTATCTTGCGATATCCCAAGCTCAAGAAGAAATCTCTTCATCCATAGCATTTCTTTGGTGGCCTCTGTAGCAGCAATATACTCTACCTCTGTAGTGGACAATGCAACACATTTTTGAAGCTTTGACTGCCATGAAACAGCTCCCCCAGCAAATGTGAACAGATATCCTGAAGTGGACTTCATGTGGTCTAAATCTCCTGCCATATCAGAATCTGTAAAACCCTCTAACACTGGTTTGTAGCCACCAAACCTCAAGCACAACTCAGAAGTACCCCTCAAGTACTTGAAAATCCATTTCACACCTTCCCAATGATCTCTGCCTGGATTTGAAAGAAACCTACTAACCACACCAACTGCTTGGGCAATATCTGATCGTGTGCACACCATAGCATACATAAGACTCTTCTACAGCTGATGAATATGGAATGGCCTCCATGGATTTCCTTTCATCTTCAGTAGATGGACATGAGCATTTAGAAAGCTTAAAGTGACAGCAAGAGGAGTGCTAACTGACTTAGCACTTGCCATGTTGAATTTTTGAAGCACTCGTTCAACATATTTCTCTTGTGACAACCACAATTTCTTTGCCTTCCTATCACGATAAATTTGCATGCCCAAAATTTGTTGTGCTACACCTAAATCTTTCATATCAAAAGACTTAAATAAAACTTCTTTTAACTTCACAATCATTTTTGCATCCTGACCCAAGATAAGCATATCATCTACATAGAGCAAGAGAATAATAAAGTTCCCACCACTAAACGTCTTGAAGTAAACATAATGATCTACATCTGTTCTTTTGTACCCATGATCGACCATGAATGAGTCGAACTTCTTGTACCACTACCTTGGTGCTTGCTTAAGCCCATAAAAACTTTTCTTCAACTTGCAAACCAAGTGCTCTTTATCTTTCACCTCAAACCCCTCAGGTTGAGCCATGTAGATCTCTTCCTTCAAATCACCATGAAGAAATGCAGTTTTAACATCTAATTGCTCTAGCTCAAGATCCAAACTAGCTGTCAAACCCAAGGCAACTCTGATAGAACTCATCTTCACAATCGGAGAAAAAATCTCATCAAAGTCAATGTCTCTCTTCTGACCAAAGCCTTTAACAACCAACCGGGCTTTGTGTTTCACTAGCTTTCCATTGCCATCCTTTTTCAACTTGAACACCCATTTGTTCTTCAATGCTTTTCTGTCTCTAGAAAGCTCCACAAGCTGATAAGTGTCATTTTTCAGCAAAGAGTTCATCTCTTCCTGCATAGCTCTTATCCAACTAACCTTGTCTTCATGAGACTATGCTTCTTGAAAGCTCTCCAGCTCCCCCTCACTAGTAAACATAATGTACTCTGAAGCAGGATACCTTGATGATGGTCTATGCTCTCTAACAGATCTCCTGACTTGAGGTTCTGCACTTTCTTGTTGAGTAGACTGCTCCCCCTGCTCACTAACCTCATCTTCAAGCATCTCATCATCATCCATACCCATTTCTGATATATCATTACCACTAGTTTCTGGTACCTCATCTCTGCTAGATTCATATTGTACCTCTCCCCCATATGTAGTATGCTGCAAAGGTGTCGTAATAGGTACAAAATCGATAGCATCTTCTACCACATCCTTAGATTTCTCAGCCATTTCAGCATCTTCAAAAGTTTGGCCTTCATGAAAGACCACATCTTTACTTCTGATAATTTTCCTCTTCACTGGATCCCATAATCTGTATCTAAACTCTTCATTGTCATAACCAACAAAGATACAAGGAAGTGTCTTATCATCAAGCTTCAACCTTTGCTCCTTATGTACATGTGCAAAGGCTTTGCACCCAAATACCTTCAAATGCGAATGGGAGGCATCCTTTCCGCTCCATATTCTCTCTGGAATATCAAAGCCCAAAGGAACCGAGGGAGATCTATTTATTAAGTAACAAGCAGTGAGAACGGCTTCATCCCAAAATGCCTTAGGTAACTTAGCCATCTTTAGCATGCATCTGACTCTCTCTACAATGGTGCGGTTCATTCTCTCTGTCACCCTATTATGTTGTGGTGTACGTGGAACAGTTTTTTCATGCCTAATACCATGCTCGGAGCAGTAACTTCTGAACTCTTTTGATGTGTACTCTCCTCCATTATCACTACGGAGACACTTCAATGGTTTTCCTATCTCTCTTTCGACCATGACATGAAACTGGTGAAATAACTGAAACACTTGATCTTTTGTCTTCAACAAATACACCCACACCTTCCTTGATGCATCATCAATAAATGTGACAAAATACCTATTGCCACCTAAGGACTCCACCACAATGGGTCCACAAACATCAGAGTAAACCAACTCAAGAGGATTAGATTTCTTTGAAGAAGTTTTAGCAAAAGAAACTCTATGTTGCTTACCAAAAAGACAATGATCACAATGATTTAGAGTTTTACCTTTTGCAAAGAGAATGAGAGACATCTTTGCTAAAATTTGCAATCCCTTCTCACTCATGTGAGCCAACCTCTTGTGCCACAAGCTTGGAGACGACTCATCTTCGGTGACATACAAGTCATCTCTACACACCTTCATATGTGTCTTGTAAAGAGTGCAACAATGTTTTGCTTTAGCTACCACAAGTGACCCTTTAGTAAGCTTCCATCTTCCATCACCAAAGCAATTCACATAACCTTGCCTATCCAAGACATTCACGAAAATAAGATTAAGGTGCAAATCGGGAACATGGTGCACATCCTTCAAGGTCAAAGTACATCCGGCATTAATTTGAATGCAAACATCACCGATTTTCACAATCTTCGAATAACTCTCATTGCCCATCTTCACATTTCCAAAGTCTCCTTCCTTGTATGAAGTGAAGAACTCCTTATAAGGAGTAGAATGGTAGGAAGCTCCAGTATCAACAACCCACTCAACTTCTTCACCAACATGCATATATTCATCCTCTTCATAAGAAAGAACTACTACTTCTTCACTTGAGCAAGTAGCCATTGTATTCTTGTCATCTTCTTTCTTCTGTGTATTATTCTCTTTTTGTTGTGCTTTCCATGCATAGCAATTTCTTTTTATATGCCCCACTTTACCACAATGATAACATTTGCCTTTTTCACCAAACTTTTCTCTAGACTGAGATCTTCCCTTAAATTTACCGTGAGCTTTGTGTTCTCTACTCTCACCCCTGTTCTCCATGACAAGAGCTTGTGCATTATCTATACCCGCTGACTTTCTTGTTGTTTCTTCATTGAACAAGCTACTAGTCACTTGACTCATTGACAATACACCACCCAGAGCAGAGTTACTAACTATGACAACCAAGGTCTCCCAACTATCCGGAAAAGAACTCAAAAGCAACAAAGCTTGCAACTCATCTTCAAGCACCATTTTCATTGAACTCAATTGATTCACAATATTTTGAAGTTCATTCAAGTGACCGGCAACGGGGAAACCCTCTTTAAACTTCATATTCACAAGCTTTCTAATTAAAAAAGCTTTGTTTCTGGCGGTCTTTTGCTCATATCTAGCCTCTAGCTTCTTCCACAACTCATGAGCATCGGTTTCATTAGACACATGATGAAAAACACTATCATCCAACCATTGCCTAATTGTCCCAATAGCCTTTCTATGCAACTTATGCCAAGCTTTATCATCCAAGTCTTTAGGCCTAGCCGTTTCACCCTCCACATGCTCATACAAATCTTTGTCATAAAGAATTTCTTTCATTTTTAGTTTCCAAATCAACCAATTTGTGTTTGTAAGCTTAATCATGGTACTAGAAGAACCTTCCATCTCAAACTACACAAGTCAACCACAAGCCACACAACTTAGCTCTGATACCACTTGTAGGAAAAAAAAACACTCCTTCACTTTGTGAGATCACAAACTCAACCAAATATGGCCAACTACGTGTAAGTTTATGAATACAAAGTCTATGGAAGCTAGTCACCACAAATACTAATGCTAGGCAAGTAAAATGTATGGACTGTGATTATGCCCAAAGAATAACGCGGCTATCGCAGTATATATTGGGGTGTCGATTCCACAGGGAGAAAGTAGGAACACTAAAAGGAACTACAAAACTAAAAAGAAATATCAAAGCAATAAAATATGATGTGAATGTTTAAAAGTAAATTGACAATTAGATTGTAGTAGTAAAAAGATGTGACCAAAATTAATGGCAGCAAAGCATCGAAAATTCCTCACTTGAATCAGATAATTCTATTCATATTTGATCCATTGGATAACTCAATTAGAGATCATAGCACCAGATTCTCTAATCGGAAGATATAGCATTACAATCAAAATATTTAGTGGTAATTCTAGAAAATCTTTCTCTTCTTTTAAAACCAAGGATTGTTATCCTTTTAGACTCAGATTGAAAGACAAAAATATACTCAATGGCAATATTTCAGCAAAAAATCACACTAACTGGATAAATAATCAAATGTAGATATAATCAAGCACCTCAACAATTCTATAGAAAAGATATGGTTGAATCTATGAAAAGAATAAGTTCAAGATTATCTCAACATAAAAAAAGATCTATTGATGAAAAATGATAAACAAGAATTGTATCAACATGAGAATTTATTACATAGATCAAATATAAATGAAACTACCATCATCCAAGCGAGTTCATCCCTAGCTTCACCAAAGAATTAGTTCTCCGTGAATTTTTGGCTCCTCTTGATGATTTTTTTGTAATGCAGCCTTTTCTCCTTTAGAACGGCGTGCTCCTCCAAGTATATATATGGTTTTGGGGCTAAAAACCCTGGGAAACATGACTTAGACACGTTTGCATGCATTTTTTCGGCTTTACCCTCGAGCACCAACGTTGGCATAAAGTTCGGGAGGCTCTCCAGTCGCATCTGATCTCCAAATTTTGTGTTCTTATAGTAATTAGAAAGCCCTAGAAGTCTAGTTTCGAAAAAAATTTGAATCATCTCAATTGGACTTCTGTAGCTCCCAAAATTATCGAAATACTACACAAAGGTCTGATCTGTCAGGGCCCAGGCTGGCGGTTTAGGGAAACATAACTTTGTAACCTCATAACTTTCTCTCTGGAGCTCCAATTGATCTGATTCTTGATGCATATGAAACCTCAACATGTCTACTTCATCCCCACCAAGTTTCATTTCATTTGGACTGCAATGGAATATTCAATATTCTTAACTCTATTCCTACAATAAAATCACCAAAATCAATTAAGACTTGGACACTTTGTGAAGTAAAGCTCGGATTAGAAAAATATCATAACAATACCCAAATCATGCTTAAGTCTTAACAATTTAGCCTAAAATGGTAGTGTTAAAAGGTACATTTTCATGCACCTATCAGACTGTTTTTAAGTGGCAAAACATCAAACACATAGAAGGCATACACAAGAGACACAAGATTTAATGTGGTTCGGCATATAGCCTACATCCACGGGTCATGCTCCGATCAAACTTCCACTATAATAAACAAATTACAGCGATTTCTACTCAAGTATCAACATATATCACTTGAGACAACACAATCCAAAAGGAGGAGAAAGACAAGGGTTACCTCATAGGCATGAACAAGTCAACTCCAACACAAAATTTTCCAAACAACTTGTTAGAAGAAACTACACCCTTGAAAACACAAGCTTCAATGAGTATCCATGGACATAGGAGTAGGACATACAAGCTCTCCCCAAACCCTAGCCGTCTTCCCTCACAAAAAGCTCTGATTTTCGTGCTTCTATTTTTATATCCAAAAAAAACAGCACTCAGGCTTTAAAGTTGGGCTTAAAATAACTTAAGAGGTTCCATAGGCTTGGACCAAAAGAAAAGGCCCAAACTATATAACACTATCGTGCCCATGTTATACGCCGGCACTTTTGGAGATATGGGCTTTTTCTCTGATCTTATGTATCATATAACAACCAAACTAGATCTCAATCATCTATCCCACCATAAAATAGGGGCTCCACCAACATGTTCGCAACATTTTGGCTTCAAAATTAGGATTATCCTGGAATACAAATTTTAACGAGCATAGAATCTGGCCCCGGAATATTCTGCAGTTGCTCCATCGCAGTGGAGCCCCAGCCACAAGGCAATGTTGGTGGTGGTGTTCGTAGCCATTTGTTTGACAGCAACTGGTCCTCGAGGTCCCTTGATCGAGGACCTCCAGTATGAGCAATGGGCAATGCCTTCGGCCTAAATGAACTATTGCGTAGGCTTCAAAACCAAGCGAAAATGGGTTCAGGGCAGCCCAGGTGTGATCTGGCTAGAGTGGTTGATCCGCACTGCAGCGACGCTCTATCTATTTGGTGCCTTATTATAATTGTGGATCATAGACTAGGATGGCAATGTATGACCCAACCCATCAACTCAATCCACGAATGACCCGCTTTAAGCTAGTTTGGTTTTGACATAAAATGGGTTTAGATCATAAATGAGTCAACCCGTCTAAATATGTTTATTAAATATGTTGGATCCAGATTTAAACCTTTGATGCATTTAATTCGTTTTGACCCGTTTAATAATTAAGTTGGGATATGGCCCGACCCGTTTAACCTGTTTCAAACCTGTTTGAAACATGTTTAACATATTTCTGACTTGTTTAACCTCACCCGCCTAATATGTTTAACTTGTTGGAATCCATTTAACTCGTTTAACCTGTCTAATCCGTTTAATTTGTTTAATAAATGGGTTATGTAGGTCGGATTAGATTATCTATTTAATAAATAGGACGAATTCAAATTTAAAATTTTGATATATTTAATAAATAAGTTGGAATTGGATTGATGAATTTTTAACCTAACCCTCTCCAACCAGTCTGCCACCACTGTTGTACTCAAAGTCCTCCGTGTCATGTTTGGTGGGAGCCGGGAACGAGCACTAGCTGTGGGCTAAGGGTCGCACCGATAGTGTCCGACCATGCATCCAACAATTTTGGGCGGGGTTGGCCCAAGATACGGCCCACACATAGGCTCCGGTGGCTGTCTAAGGCGAGTTGAGACAAGGCCCACCCCAAGGATTTAACAACAATTGAGGTGGGCCCATCTGACCCGACGAATACAAGAAACTTGGAAAAAGCCAGGAGCAGCATCTTCCAGTTGAAGCAGGGGGGATCCTCGTAGAATGAGTAGTTCACACGAGATGGACTTCGAGTGGAATTTGGCAAACTTCTCGGTGGGAACATTATGTTCTCCACCCATCCATCTCATCGCATCAAAGTTATGGTCCCGGAGAGCAGAAAATGCGAGAATGCAAGCCCCTTTAAGAGCCATCTACAGCTGCAGAGCACTTCCACCAGGGGCCCAAGTGTAGCATACATTTTTGTGTGGCCAGTTTGCCATGGCGCAGACGCCTTACTTGGCCACTAACCAGCCGAAGGTTTACTTAATTATAAATCTCCCTCTTCTAGCAGGTTCATGCATGCCATTTGGCTGGTAACCAAGGAAACATTGGCCTTGATTGCGACGGCCAAGAGTAGCTAGTGGGATAACTTTGGACTTCTTTGTGACAACAGATCGCTTGCAAGCAAAGTCAACTGGTGGATTGGAGATTGCTAATTCGATGCTGATGGATTCGAAGACATGGAAAAACAATTACATCGCATGGGCTATAGAAAGAGAGCATTTTTGTGAGACTCTAGTCAAAAGAGAAGGATTGTCAGACACTGCCAACCCACACCAAGTAGTTCCCTCGGACAATGTCGCATAATTAGGAAGATGCGAGGATAAAGAAATCCATCAAGGCTCATCAAGAGAAGTCGACTTCTAGAGGTCCAAAGTGGCTCTTTACACGCGTGCGGCCAGCCCAGATTGCCTGAAATGGTATCAAAATCCTTCTTCTTACTTTGCCAGCTACAATGACGCAAGGAATGTGGTGGCTGGGAAGGTGCTGAATGATTGGAGAGAGATTCAAAATGCTCTACAAATGAATGGCTCGCCATAGAAGAGAGGTACATTTCATAGACTTCGAGGTCACTATGCCCAACAGCATGTCTACATCGAGATACTGTATTTGAGGTACGCATTTCACTGGGACTTGGCTATGGAACGCGACTAACCCCGAGGGAGAGTCCAGCATCAGAAGAGAGATACAACCCCTGTCCCACAGGCGAGCGTTTGCAACAGGAAAAAATATAAAAAAACACATTCCGCGAGGCCCTGTGCCTCGCCGGTCCCAGGCACCCTCCCGTATGGTCTGTCATAAAAGTGGCCATCCAATCTACGGCATTATTCATATCTTCTTGCTGTTGTGTCTGATCCTAAAAAAAAAAAAAAAAAAAAGCATCCTCTCTCTCTCCAAGCCTCCGATATCCATATCCCGAGACAGGGATGGTCCGAACCTCCCCGTACACAGCTGCAGATCAAGATTGCTCCTTCCACCACGCCAGTTTATGTGTCTAACTAACCTACAGAAACTCGATGACTAACATCGGCTATCCTTTAAGTCCAAGCATCAACCAAGATGCCCCAGCACTGAGGACTTTCTTTAGAAAACAATATTTCCCCTTTGAGACTAAATTCCCTTGACGGGAAAATGCCCTCTTGTTGTGAGTCGTCTGCTCCTTCCTTCCTCTTCACCTTTCTCTCTCTCTCTCTCTCTCTCTCTCTCTCTCTCGCGCACACACACACACACACATTTTGACTGCAGCTATGAAACAAGTATGGAAAGTTGGATCGATGGAGGAACCTTATGAGTGGCTATGTGGAAGATTTGAGGTGAGGGTGCTGTAACGTTGTGGAAGTAGGTAGTGACAATTGACGAACCTCATAAGCACCTCATAACTGAAGTTGGGATCCGATCTAGTTCGAACATGAACCAAAGAAATCCAATCTTCTAATCATGGCTCACGCATGGTTGTGATCGGATAGGAACCATACATGCTGCTACAGCATGTACCCTATCTAATCAAGATCGTCAAGCAATCATGGATAATCCTGATTGGAAAATCGGATCTCTCTGTCTCTGTCTGTATCGGAAAGGATTATAACTCTCATTGCTACTTATAACAAACAATTAAACAAATAAAAATCCGATGTGGCACTATTTCTAGCGGTGCGCAAAAATGTTTTCAGAATAATATTTTATTTTATTATAAAATCATGACTTAATTTACATATACCTGGTGCATAAAGATTTTCTTATTTGATTACAAATGGAAAGTATTAAATTGGAGTATGAAAATATGTGTGGGTTGGTCATGGTTGCTCTTCAGTATGGAGTAGAAGAACGGGGGACATTCTCAAATAAAGAAAAGAATTCGACTACATCAAAAGAACTGAACGGGGAGATATATGAAGTGAAAATTTCATATATTGTTTTGTAGATTGACGAGTGGTTTATTTATCAACTTTTTCTGCTATTACTATTAAAAAATCAACTTCTGCTTGACATAAAGTTATGACTAACTTTTGGACTTGAAACGTTACTTATGCACCTGATGTCGATCGTAATTTACAAGAGAATTTGTAGTATTAGTAAGAGGAGGAAGGGTCACGGATTTACCTCAATGGGAGTTATCGCATTATGCATGGAATCTTATATGCTGCCAAGGTAAGAGATTGTAAATTAAAACATTATGATGCATCGTAGTATCTTATACAAGAATTGTATCCTTTCATCGCATATGCCATGCGAGTTATTAAAAATATCGAGTTTGCTTGATAGGGATTGTAGTCAAAACTTGAGGGTTAATATTACATAGTCTAAAGAATTTGTTCTTTTGTTCTCCAATGTAAATAAAAGGTTCGGTACTCAGATACTCAGGGGACCATCAAATGGTCAGATGCAGTATGGACCCTCGAATCGTGCATAAAAACGCGTGAACATTTCTTCGACATTTTGTTCCAGCGTATCATGTTCGAGTGTGCTCTCACACATCCTCATGCTTAATCCAAAATTCCATGTTGTATAGGACTATCAAATGGTATGATGAGCTTTGATGGCGAGAATGCGAAAAATGGATACTGTGTAAAAAAAGTTATAGCTTTTAGAAGTTTCTCTTCACCATCAAGTTTAGGATGGGATGGATTTTGGTCACGAACTCATCTAGATCTATCCAAAGCGATAAAATTGGTGCATAATGGATTCAATAATCCTTCTAGATCATATAATCATGCATCCGTTGATTAAAAAAAAAAGAAGCTTATATACTTGTTAAACCTCTTCGTTTCTTCTTTTTTTTTTTTGGTCAAAACGGCAATTCATATAGCTCTAACGTGAGTACATCCTGCCAAATCAGAAGAAAGTAAAAAATACAAATGTGGCGGTAACTCCACTGTGGACGTCCAGTGGAGCTCCCCAGAATGTCGTGCAACATGGGAGGCGACCCAGTCAGCAGCCCTGTTCGCCTCCCGAAAAATGTGCACGGCCTGAAACTCATCCATCTCCCTCGCCAGTCTGCGGGTCTCCCGAATGAGCGGATGTCCGTCTCCATACCTATCAGCACCCCGGATCCAATCTATGACAATGGAGGAATCCCCCTCAAGGTACAGCCGGCTAGCCCCAAGCACCCGCCGCGCATAGGACATGCCCGCCCAAGCAGCCCACAACTCTGCCCCAACGACCGTGAGCCCCGTCGTGCCCCAGCCTCCTGCTGCCACCATACTCCCAAAATGGTCCCGGATAACAAATCCAGCCCCTCCCGACCTCCTGTCCGTCGCCACACTACCATCAAAATTCACTTTAAGATAACCAGGGGGTGGGGGTACCCAAGACACAATGGCAAACCTGGGCGCTAAAACAGCACTGCGGGTATCCCAGATGTCCCTAGTCATCCCAAGTGAAGACTCGCCAAAGCAAGAGAAAACCTCCCCAGCCTGAAGCACAGCTCTCTCTGCCACCATCCTCGCCGAGAGCCTCCTGCCCTCGAACAAACGGGCATTCCGGTCCAACCAGATATGGTAGGCCAGGTATGCCCTAATAATGCCCTCCTCCACCAACCTAGGGCTCCGAACCGAAGCCCGCAGTAACTGTATGAAATCCTGTGTCGTCCCTACGGAGTGAGGAACAGGCGCTGGCGAAGACCTCCATATCTCTCGAGCCCTGGGGCACTGCAAAAGCACATGCTGAATGGTCTCCTCCATGTCCGGACACACCACACACTCCTGAGGAACCCTCATGCCCCGCCTGACTAGCACACTCCTGGTGGGAAGGCAGCCCCAGGCCACCTTCCAGATGAATAGCGCCACCCGTGGATGAATCCGCATCCTCCAAATCCAGCCTCCCTCCATCCGTCTAGGTGACTCTCTGCTGAAGAGGGCGTATAGATCCCTCGCTCGCACCTGTGATCGGCCCGACGGCACCCATACCAACCTGTCTGACTCCCCCTGAGAAGGCACCGGAAGACCCAAAATCGTCGCAGCCAGCTGCGCCCCAAACACCTCACGTACCAGCCCCTCCCTCCAACCGCCCTCGTCTGGATCCAACAGGTCGCTGACCCTCCGGCCCGCAAGACGCACCGAGTCCACCAAGGTCGGCATACGACTGATCGGCACTGCAGTCACCCAACAATCCTCCAAGACATCAACGGAGCGACCATCACCTATAGCCCATCTGATCTCCGGTAGAACCCTCCCAGCTCTGGCGCACATCTCCCGCCATACCAGAGAGTGGCGGCGCCCAGCTCTCACACCAGCAACCAAAGCCCCATACTTGGCCTTCATCAGAGAGGACCACATACTATCAGGCTCCAAGACATACCTCGCAGCATGACGAGCCACTAAAGCCTCCCTCCGTACCAACAGTGACTGCACCCCCAAACCTCCATATCTAGTAGGCTGGCACACCACCTCCCAAGCCAACAGATGAATACCGCCCCTGCCACCTTGCCTCCCCCAGATGAAATTCCTAACCAGCTGCTCAATGGACCTCAAAACTGACACTGGAATAAAAGCATGGGAAAGCAAATAAATGGGAATCGAAGAGAGTACCGACCGAGCCAAAGTGACCCTCCCCATCATGGATAATGAGTGCATCTGCCAGCCCTCCATCCTCTGTCTGACAGTAGCCTCCAGGAAGGAGCAATCACTCCCACGCAGACGCCGGCCTGATAGCGGGATCCCCAAGTATCTCATCACACCACCATGCTCCCCCACCCCCAAAATCTCACAGATGGAATGTCTCACCACCTGCCTAGTAGACGGGCTAAAGCAAACTGCAGATTTCGAGAAATTAACCCGTTGACCAGACATGGCACAGTAATCCAGTAGAATCCTACCCAACGCCATAGCATCTCGACGTGTCGCACGAGCTAACAGCAAACAATCATCCGCAAAGAGCAAGTGAGAGATCGATGGACCCTCCACCACAGGCCTATAAGCCCCCAACTCCTGAGTAATCACAGACTGACGCAACACTCTGGATAGTGCATCCGCGCAGATAATAAACAATAAGGGAGATAAGGGACAACCCTGTCGTAGCCCTCCCACAGACACAAAGTAGCGAGAAGGCGTACCGTTCACCAGTATGGCAAAGGATGGAGACCTGACGCAACCCATGATCCACCGAATCCACTCCTCAGGAAAGCCAAACCCCTGCAGTGACTGATGAACAAACTCCCATCGCATCCTGTCATAGGCCCGCTCCATATCAAGCTTGACTCCCATCACGCAACTCCTCATCGGGGCCCTCTCCAAGTCGAACATGAACTCCTGAGCAATCATGATATTGTCGGATATGCTCCAACCTCCTATAAAAGCTCCCTGCTCCGGACTAATCAGCCTCGGTAGAATGCCCCGCATCCTAGTGGCGAGGATCTTCGCCGTAGCCTTGTACACAGTGGTGCACAGGCTAATCGGTCGAAAGTGCCCCGGCTCTGAAGCATCCCGCCGCTTCGGTATAAGGATAATGAAAGTACGCTGCCAGTCCGCTGACATCACCGCTGTGGTAAAAAACTGCTGTATGGCCGCCGTCACATCCTGTCCCACTATCAACCAGTACCTCCGAAAGAATAATGGTGGAAATCCATCCGGCGCTGGCGCCTTGTCCCCCTCAAGGGACCAGATCGCCTCCCGAATCTCCTCCACCGAAACCGGCCTGATCAAAGCTGCAGTCTCCTCCTCCGACACCCTCGTCGCCGGCATCACCATCTCCCCCCGGCCCCCCTCGCCAGCCTGCTCTGTCCACCTCGCTCTAAAATAGCACTCCACAATCCTCCGGATCATAGCCGGGTCATCTGACATCTGGCCATCCTCACTCCTGATTGATCTAATCTTGTTCTGGTTTCTCCTGATCAACGTAGCCTGATGAAAGAATTTTGTGTTACGATCCCCCTCTAAAATCCACTGTACTCTGGACTTCTGTCTCCATAGTGTCTCCTGCTGTCTAAGAAGAGAATCATGTAAAGCCAAATGAGATCTCAGATCCCCCATCTCCACCTCAGATAGCCCCCCCCTGTGCCTCCCGAGCCTGTAAAGTGGAAATGGCCTCCTCCTCCTCCTCAGTCCTCCTGAAGATGTTCCCCACTTCTTTCCGATTCCACCTCTTCAACCTCCTCCTGGTCAACTCTAGCTTGCGAGACACCCGATACATGGCATCACCCCTAACCGGAGATCTCCAAGCCTCCCTCACCATCTCAGAAGACCTAGGATAACTGAGCCAAATCTTTTCAAACCTGAAAGGGGAGCAGACTGGAATGTGTACCTCGGTACTCACCAACAGTGGACAATGGTCCGAAGCAATCCTCGGCAAATGTCTGACATGATAATCTGGAAAGCACTGAACCCACCCAGCTGTGGCACAAGCTCTGTCCAATCTCTCCCAGACTCGGGCCCGCCCCTGCTGATTGTTGCACCATGTAAACCTGGGTCCCGAGAAGCCCAAATCAATCAAACCATTGATTGAGATAAAGTCCTGAAATTCTTTGATCTTCCTATTGAGGGAAAAAGGATTCCCCCCATCTTCTCCTGAGAGTCCACAATGCAGTTGAAATCACCTGCCATCAGCATGGGATGGCCATGACTTATCATCTGAGAGGCCTCCTCCCATAGGGCCCTCCTAACTCTGTAGTCAGTGCTAGCATAAACAGCTGAAAGGACCCAGGGTCTCCTATCAGCCTCCGAAATCACCATGATCACCTCTTGATTACTGACATGGAAACAATCCAAAGTGCAACACCCCAAACTCCACATTACTATAATACCACCCGACAAACCTTGAGAGTCCACAGCATAGAACCCCCACGATCTCGGAATCACCCTTCTTGCCTTCTGTACACTGCCACCACACAACCGGGTCTCAAGAAGAATGCAAACATCCGGGTTGTGTTGTTGCACTAACCTGCGAAAAGCCGGGGCAAACGATGGTTTCCCCGCGCCACGACAATTCCACAGTAAGATCTTCATAAATCACCCTTTAATCCCACACAGCCCACACCTCTGGAGCTGTTACTCTCCCCTACATCCACCTCCATACAACCTACACCTCCAAGAGAATTAGGATTAACTCCCTTCGCCGAAGCCATTAATTGAAGTAAAACTTGAAGGTGCTGCCCACCACCATTCACTTGTGCCAATTGGCACGCACTCGCTGATGTACCCATGCCATGCTCAACCTGATCCCCACCACAACTTGAAGAATCCTCCCCCTGCCCATTAACACCGGCCCTTCTTATCACTAAGTCGTATGCACTGCTCCCCTGTGCCGGTTGGCACACCTGTAGCACTTGCAGATCACTGTCAATCGGCTTCACAGCCGACCCCTTCCCCAGTTCTGAAACACCACCGCAGCCATCCGCTCCACTCGCCTGCCCCGCCAGCGACTCCCCCGGATGCAGCTCAGTCGCCGGCACACCGCCGAGCTCCGACATGCCCACCTCCACCGATGACGACCGGAGCAGCTGGCTTCCCGTGCACGCGGCTTGCTCACGCCGTTGATCCCCTTCGACCCCCGCGGGATGCTCGTTCACCATGGGAGGCCGACCACACACCGGTGCTAAAGGCGGAGGTGAACTCCTGCTCCTCCCGCGAAAGCCAGCCGCCGGCCGCCGCGCCTTCGCTCGGCCCGGCTCCTTCCCCCCAGCTAGAGTCGAAGAAACCCCCTCAGAACAGGCCACAACCGGATCGAACCTGGGCGGGCTTCTGAACCGCTTCAGCGGGCTCGATCCCGGTCCGCTCGGTCGCAGGCCCCCGCTTGACTTGGGCCGCATTTCTAACCGGCCCAGATTCGGCATCGCCCGGTCCACGCACTGAGTCACCTCGGCTGACCCAGTGCCCGTTCCGGGTCTACTCGGTTCACCCACCAGCAGACTCGCTCCCGCCTCCGATACGTCCTTCTCCGGCGTCCTCCGGCGAGCCACCTTGGTCGGTTTCTGCCACCCTTCCAGATCAACCGGAGAGAGTGACGATGTCGACCCAACCTCCATCCTGCTCGGACCAGGGCCGGGCGACGCCGGCGTCACCCCCTTCTTGACACCCGGACCGGACTTCTCCTTCTTCCTGGGAGCCGAGGAGGTCGTCCCTATCCGATTAGTCACCAGCCATGGTCCGAATGCACCCCCCTCCCGGGGCCGGTCTCCCCCTCCCGCGGCTTGCCCGGAGTCCTCCATCACAGCTTTCCCCTTACTCGCCTTCTCATGCCCTGCTTCAGACCCTGCCGGCTGCGCACCCTCCACCGTCGGAGACCCAAAATCGCAGACCGCCGGCCAGTGACCAACCCGCCCACACAGAGAACACGGGGCTGACAGGTTTTCGTATACGAAGCCCTGCCAGAACTTCGAGGCTCCATCGGCCGATCTCCCCAACACCCAAGTCCCCGGCACGAGTGGCGCAGACGCATCCAATTCAACCTTCACCCTTGCATACCCATACCTCCGACGATCCTCCGTGAAGCCATCCAACCCCAGGGGGTTACCCGCTCTCGCCGCCACCTTGAAGATTGTGTTCTTCTTCCAGAAATCCAACGGTAGGCCAGGGAGACGTAGCCACACGACCACCCGCCCTACACCTCCGGCCCCCGTGGAGAAGTTCGGCCGCCACCTCTCCATCGCGAGGAGCTGACCCGCTACCATCCACGGGCCGGACCGCATTGCCGCCTCCCGGTCCTCTGCGTTGGC
Organism: Phoenix dactylifera; assembly: GCF_009389715.1. NCBI lineage: Eukaryota > Viridiplantae > Streptophyta > Magnoliopsida > Arecales > Arecaceae > Phoenix > Phoenix dactylifera. The sequence goes on along the minus strand of NC_052392.1, from coordinate 40,686,187 downwards.
GAATCGGATTGCGACAACACCATCCGCCAGGGAGAAGGCTTCAACGTCGTAACTCAACTTCCCAACTCGCCGGATCTCCTTCGCCACCCACTCCGCCGGAACGGGCCTCCCCACACTCCTCACGAGAACTGTGGAGCTTCTCCATTCCGACCGCACTTCTTCCAGTTCCTCCTCCGCCATGTCGACCACCTCCGTGAAACGCTTCTGCAACTCTTCCAGGTCACGGCCGGACGCCCGATGACTTATCCACGTCGGCTGCCTCGGCGCGCCTCTCGCCACCTCCGCCCACGAAGGCCTCCTAGCTGCCTTCCTTGGGAGAGTACTGTTTTGCTCCCCCGCCTCTGTCGACTCCACCGGCGCCGACGATCCACCCCCAGCCTCGACCATTTCTCCCCTCCCACCCTGTTCGACTAAATGCCCCAAAGATCCCCACCGTAGCACAGATCTCAAAGCATCAGCCCGCTCCCGCTCACCCGCTCACCCTGCGCAGCCCCAAATCTTCGTTTCTTCTTTCCTTTTCCTGTTTCTTTGTTACTACTGCTATATATGAGACTGGAGAATGTATGTAATGTTTGCGGTGGCGCCAATAGTATAGCAACAGCTAGCATGGACACTGGGAGCAAGGATGGAAGAACACGACCACCTCATGACGGTATATACAAACAAAGAGATAAGGTAAATAAATAAAAGACCAAAGGGATACGTACCGAAGGCATGTTTGGAGTAATCGAAGTGGAGTCGCTTCCTTATGATTGGAGACAAACCTTCATGGTTTGTATTGTACAGTAGTCTCTGTATCTGCACTCATTTTATCTCTAGATTTTTCCTTCATGCGGTCATCAAAGGAAAATAAGTATTGTTCCGTCGACACTGACCGGACCCTCGAATATTGATAAGGTGGAGCACAACAAACCCGCGAATCGTGTACAAAACTCGTGGAAAAAAGAATCCAGGCCTTCCCTGTTCTGCTCATGCGCATCACATCTAAATGAGTGTTTTCCACGGATATATTCATGCATGATGGTAGAGCTAGCCCACGTTGCATTGGACCATCAAATGGTCTGATGAGCACTAGACTGGACCAGATAGGTCTTGCAGCCGATACGGCGCGGTAGTTTTAGTTGTTGTTAATATTTTTCAGAGAGATTCAGATGATTCTAGCTAGGTTACTCCCCATATTCCGTCGCTCAAGAAGGTAAATAGATTAATTAAATTAACGAGCAATCCCAATGCATGCAATTCAACTATATTTGTTGGCCCGGAGCACTAATTCCACTCCTCTGTGAAGTGCATACAGAGACGGATCCACTCGACGCAGCAATACGTACGCGCGAGTAGTTCTTATACATTAATTATCCGCAAGATGCATGGGGAAGTGGGTTTAATCAGGGGGAGGGAGGGCACATAATTTAATTACCAACTAAAAACCACTGCATTTTATTGTTATTGATATATATATCCACCTAGCAAACAAGCAAGCAAAGTCAAAAACACTGCCCCTCCATGCCTCTGGAATGGCGGGAACGGTCCATCTGGGCCACCGGCGTGTCGGGCTCCGGCAGGTCGTGGATTTGCGGCACCTCCTCCGCCAGTCTGAACGCGTCGGCTGTAGGATCGTACTGGCTGATCACCATGACCGACGCCGAGAACTCGGGCTGCGCCAGGTAGCTCCCCACCGGCCCCAGCTCCGGGCAGTCGGTCCTGTCGGTCAGCGGCATTACGCGCGGCGCGTGCCCGACCAGGAAGAGGTTGAACTTCCCCATCGCCTTGATGGCCGCCACGATCTCCATCTTCCCTCCTCCGACCACCTTCTCCTCGTACTTGACCGACTTGTTGGCGCCCATCACCTTGGCCTGGAACTCGGTGATGCACGTCTCGTCGGCCAGCCGCTCGCTCGCATCCGTCGCCCGGCCCATGCTCCCTTCGCTGCTGGGCTTCACGAAGTGCTGGCCCGGCTGGGGGACGAACTGCATGACGGTGAGCTCGATGCCCGGGTGCTCCGCCATGCGGGCGCCATAGGCGAGGGCCTCGCGGTCGTCACCACCGCCGAAGTAGAGGACCGCGACTGTGTAGGAGACCTCGCTGGCGCACACCTGCGTGGAGCCGCCCAGGCCGCGGTCGACGAGGACTCCGACGGAGCAGGGGGCGTGGCGGAGGACGCGCTGGTTGACGAGCTGGTATCCGTGGCCCACCGAGTCCATGGAGCCGTCGAACTGCTGGATCTTGTGGAAGGGGAGGACGACGAGGGCTGCGCGCTTCTGCTCCGCGCTGCTGATGATGTCCTCGTGCATGCTGTAGAGGTCGGAGATGGCGGTCATGGGGCGGATGGTGACGTTGCTGAGCTGCTGGTAGGCCTGGAAGGCGACCTCGAGATGGTCCCCGTTGTGCTTCCTGTTCCAGAAGGGGAGGCCGTTGAGGCGGGCCTTGTGGACCATGGAGATCGCCGAGGAGCGCTCCGAGAGCTCCATGAGGTGCATGGCGTAGACGGTGAGGCGGTGCTTCCGGGTGCCGCGGGACGACTCCACCAGGTTGATCATGGTGGGGACGTTGCGGCTGCCGTGGAAGCAGGCCAGCACGCGGAACTCGCTGTCGGGGTCGTTGCGCTGAATGGTGCGGTGCTTGTACGGTGTCGCCGCCCGCCGCGCCGGCTTGAAGATGGCCATCACCACCGGCGTGGTGATGAAGGTCGTGACCAGGGCCATCAGCACCAGGATGGCGAACGTCTCATCGTTGAGCACCTACATAATTCCCATCCCATATTTGAATTATTTATTAATTAATTAATTAATTAATTAAGGCTACAAATACATCCGAGCGAGGGAGCTAATTAAATCAAATAGATCGCAAATTAATACCTTGCGGTCCTTGCCGATGTTGAGGACGATAAGCTCGACGAGGCCCTTGGTGTTCATTAGGAAGCCGAGGGTGAGGGCCTCGCGGACGGGGACCTTGACGAGGAGGGAGGTGATGACGGTGCCGCCGATCTTGCCGAGGCAGGCGGTGGTGATAACGAGGACGAGGAGGCCCCAGGACTGGCCCCCCTTGATGGTGGCCACGTTGGTCTTGAGGCCGCTGGACACGAAGTAGAGCGGGAGGAAGAGCCCCGAGATGAGGTCCTCCAACTTCTCGATGAGCACCCCAGCGAAGGGCCCCTCCTTGGGGACGACGATCCCCACGACGAAGGCCCCAAAGAGGGCGTGGATGCCGATGGTGTCGGTGATGAAACCGCAGGCCAGCACGGAGACGAGGGTGGCGCAGATGTACAGCTCCTTGACGGGCTCGCCCTCGGGGGAGCGGCGGGCCATCCATTCTAGCGCGGGGCGTAGGAGGAGGGCGGCGGCCACCACGAAAACGGCGCCGGAGAGGAGGACCCAGAGGGAAACGAGCATGGATCCGGCACCGGAGAGGGCGATAGCGAGCGCCAGGAGGATCCAGGCGGCGACGTCGTTGACGGCGGCGGCGGACATGGCCATGCGGCCGAGGTCGGTGGTGAGGAGCTTGAGCTCCGCGAGGATGCGGGCGAGGACAGGGAAGGCGGTGATGGAGAGGGCCACGCCCATGAAGACGAGGAAGGGGGCCTCAGCAACGCCTTTGGCGATGGTGGTGCGGAGGGCGAAGGAGGTGCCGATGCCCATTATGAAGGGGAGGGAGATGCCGGCGATGGCGATGATGAGAGCGCGCTTGCCGGTGCGGCGGATGGCGCGGAGATCGAGCTCGAGGCCTACGAGGAAGAGGAAGTAGAGGAGGCCGATGTTGGCGAGGGTGTCCAGCACGGTGAGGCTCTGCTTGGGGAAGAAAGTCTCCAGGAACTTTTCGCTACGGCCCAGCGCCGATGGGCCCAACAGGATCCCTCCCTGCATGCAATAATTGTTTGTTGGATTCTTTTGCCTCCATATCTTAATAATAATAATAATTCATTATTATATTAAATTATTAAATTATTATGAAGAACTACAAAGTGCACCCATTCTCTCCTCCTCTCCCCGCATCACCAAGAATCTGGCATAGAGATTCCACTCTGCTTCGCGGCCGCTGGGGGCGTTCCAAGAGGTGATCGACCAGTTAGGGTGTACGATCTAGTATCGGCTGGGTGGGTGCATTGCTCATGGACAAAAAAAGAAGAAGAAGAAGAATTAAATGATGGAAGCTTTGACTCCATAGTCCTGTCTCAGTTCGGAGCAAACTTCGACGACGGGGAAAGGAAAGCGGGAAAATGGGTGGTAGAAGGTGAGCTTAGGTAATCAAACAGCCTTTTCAATCGGCCATGAGAGCTTCATTCCCAACCCTCCATCCCCCCGTTAACGACGGAGAAGCTAGTCTTATTCTTAACGGTAAGTTTAGTTGGCTGGGGGAGATGATCCGTTTTCAAACTGGGAAGGTTCATCGATCCCTACGTACGTGCGATGACACGAAGATGATCCCTTGTCAAAAAGGAAAAGATAACTAATAATAATAATAATAATAATAATAATAATAATAATAATAATAATAATAATAATAAAAACAAGAAGAAGAAGAGGAGAAAGAGGAATAGGATGGAGGCTTACAATGATCTCAGCGATGACACGTGGCTGGCGGAGGGGGCGAAGGAGGAATGCGAGGGATCGGGTGACGACGATGACGAGGCAGATCTGCACGATGGCCAGCGGCAGAGACGCTTCCAACGGGTTCTCCCCCTGCCACGACCCGTTCGAGGTCGCCTTCATCGGCGCCGGGCACGCATGGCTCGCGTTCGTCGTCGCCATCCCTCCCAGCTCACGGAGATGGCACAATTAAAAAGTGCAGAGACTAGAGAGATGATGATGAGATCGCTATACCTACATCAACCGATCTCCTCGTCTCTCCCTCTCTCTCTCTCTCTCTCTCTCTCTCTCGGAAGGTAGGAGGAACGAGACGAGAGTCTCTCGAAACAAGGCAGCCAGGGATGGGTGGCATATATGGGTCATTTGTTTGTATTTATAAACGGCCAAGCTTTTCCTTTCTGGAGTGTTTTTTGGCGGCGGTTGATGGGACGGATGGTTGGAAGAGGTCGCCAGCCAGGACCTCGGCCCAGATTCAATTAAAACCAGAACCAGACCAAAAACCTGGCCGTGGGTCCAGCTTCGGCTTCCCCCTCCTCCACCGTTCTCCTCCCTGTTTATAGCATCCCCACTCGGCTCCCCCGTCCTCCACCGGTTCTCCTCCCTGTTTATAGCATCCCTAATCGATCCCCGTCCCCCTCTCTTTCTCTCTCTATTCTACGTGGACCAGTAATCCAGTTTAAATCATTCATTCGTGCACCAGCTTCCGATTCACCCAATCGGGCACTAAAGAAGAGGCCCCACGAGTGCATTCATTCTTGCGGTCCTGGAGGGACGGTGGCGCAATGCATTGTATTTAGTTGGTCAGCGAGCGAGCTTAACGGTTACTATTTTCTTGTGACAGTTACAGAATTCAGATTCCCCCTTTCTAATCCCACTCCCAACCTAGGTAACTACCTCTCACCATAAGCCAAAGCACAGGCTCCCAGGCAAACTGAATCTCGCCCTCCCGAAATCAAGACCCGATCGAAATAACCGGGGTCGAGTCAAGAATCATCACCCTCCGGAATCCAACTCCCGCCCCTTGCCTTGAGAAGCAAAAGATCATACGCCGACTTTCCAAACTAAAGCCCTTAGAAAGGGATTAAATTGGGGCCACTAGTCTACTTATTTAGAGTGGGAGACAGAATGAATATTGTTGCTGCCGATCTTCAAACTGCTGATGTTTGCTTTTGTTGATCTACAGAACAACAGATAACAGAACTTGCCGGATTGAGTTGTGGCTATGGCCAGACCTTCAGTCAGCAAGAGAGTTTTAATTATGGTACGAGAGACGAATGAAAATCTCAATGTAGCAATATTATTAGCATTGTACCTTTTATGGAGGGATTCCAAGCCTATATATAGCCACGGGATGTGGAACTTTGTAAGGATTCTGTTGTGAAAGTCTTGAATTGCATGATAATCGAGATTGGCCTCCTTCTTAGAGGCCATTCTTCAAATGGAGTGGAGAAGATTTGACAAGGTTAGAGCCTATCTCAGAAGAAAAGCTAAGATGATCTTTCATTTGGTATCGCCTTGAGAGAAAGGTGGCCGATGCCCTATGTCGGGCAGTCTTGATGGTTTGGTTGGCTAGCTGGAGGGTTATTAGTTTGCTACTGCAGATTCTGCATTATCATTGTAAGAGCCTACTCCTATTGGATGAGTACATTAATCTGCTCAACGTTGATCGATAGCTTCTCGAGCCAATTGCGGAGGTTAAGATCTCTGAGGATTGCATAGGAAGACATTAGACTATGGCTAGGGTATGATCTGTAGATGCTTGGTGGTTCTCTTTTCTAAGCTTCATGACTTTTTTTTGTCTCATTTCTACAGAAGACGCCAATCTATTGTTGCCGATATGTGGAGCGTTGATATAGATCGTCTCCATCAATCTACGAAACAACAATAGGCCAGAGAATTCGCCAGAGTTGGCTTCGATTGGGCCCTCCTATGCATAAGTCAGAGAGAGGATTTTAATTATGGTGAGAGAAATGAATGAAAATCTCAATGTAGTGGTGTTGTTAGCATCGTACCTTTCATGGAGGAATCCAGATGTACATATGGCCACAAGATTTGGAATCTTTTGAGGTCTGTGATGTAACTATGCAATATTGCATCATAACCATCTTAAGATATGTTGTAACTGTCTAGGATCATGCTATAGTTTTCTGGCATGTCCTGCAATTGTCCAAGATAATTATTATGATCTTTAACTCCCAATGCAATGGGGGCATTGAAGTCGCTATCTACGATAAAATAATCTAGCTCAGCTTGGAATGGTTGTTTGGCCAAAATACAAGACTTTACTCGGTATATTGGGCGATGCATAATCTCAAAGGTTGATCACCTCTAGTCTACTCATCTCGGTTCTTAAATCAGCCGAGGTAGATCTGGTTTGGTTAGATTATGCAGAATGCCATACAACTATGACTTGAACAAATCTATTTGTGCCATGTCATAGGGCTCATTTTTCACCATATCAATTACATAAGATGCAAGTGAGTTTTACAAACATGCAGATTTAAGATCATTGAAATCCTATTTGGCATAGTTTCTATTTTTGTGTTTTTGTTTTTATACAAATTTATGAAATTTCACATGTACATTGATGTGGAGCATAGCATTTGCACACACCTTCTATTGTTTGCTGCTTTCATTTTTGCTTTATGTCTAAAATCAATAAACCTTCACATTTAAAGTTAGGGCTGGGAACGGGTCGAGCTGGGCTGGGCCACTCTCCTGCCCAAGCCAGGCCCATTCTTTTTGGGCTTCGAACTAGGCTTAGGCTGTAAATTTTTTAAAAAATCCCAGCCCGAGCCCAACTTGAGACCCAACCCTAACTCCAACCCGAATCCGATTGGGCCAATCCTGAATTATCCATTTGGGCTAAAAATTGGGCTGGCCCAAAATCGATTGGAGCTTAACCTTTCAATCTTTTATACTATAGCTTGATGCTAGTAACCATGTGATGATCAGAAATATATTTACCAAAAAATAAATTGATAACAAAATTGAAAATAAAATTTCTATTTTCTAAGTGGTTCATAAACAAGTACCTAAGTTTAGGTTTTGTTTCAGGTCTAAGTTCGAGCTGGGTTTGGGCCTAAGTTCGGACTCTATTTTGGGCCTCATTTGGCTTGAGCCATTAATATACTCGAGCTCAATTCGAAAAAACATACGGCCTCTATATTTAAGCTAAAACCAAATCTAAATTTTTTCGGGCCTAGCCTATAGCTCGACCTGAAGTTGGCTCAATCCGATAGGCCTTAGGCTAGCTTGGGCCCAATTCCAGACCTATTTAAAGTATGTGAAGAGTTTAAAAAAGTTGTCCCGTCAAGTGTATTTCTTTCTTGTAGGTTTCTGGAACCAAAAATATAAAATGACAGCGATACCAAACAAGCTTCAGGTTTTTCTCCAAGTTTTTCTTTCCCTTTCCTCTTTTTTTAATTTAATAAGAAATACAAACCAAACCAAATTGAGTCTACGTTTAACAATTTTGCATAGGTAGTGAAAAATAGTCTAAATTTAGAAAATAACAAATGATAGACATTACTTTATTAGGTTGTAATGATTAATCAATTTATCATTTTGTTTACATAATCTTTAATAAGCGTCCATCTAGAACAAGGTTTGCTTTCACTCTCTATAACTCCAAGTGTCTTCCACAAAAGGTCTCATGAAATCATCACGTTTAAATGCACCAATATGTGCCGCTCACTTTTAAATTGGGAATCTCCCAAAGTCCGCTGCGCATTATTGCTAGCAGTGCTTCCATCGATTGGAAATAAAAATTTCCACCGCACATAGTCTCGCCGGTCAATCAATTTTCTACAAAATTGGTATGTGCGGGTCTATCATGCTAGGATTGGTTAGTAGAAGTCCATTTTTTCCTATTTGTGCATCATGATGCTTGCACTCATATTTTTTTGAGCATATTGTTTCTCTCTCTCTCTCTCTCTCTCTCTCTCTCTCTCTAACATGTACACAGAGAGTCAAATTCACACATAGTGCGGTCGGTAGAAGCAAAGGATATATGTTATATTTAAAAGCCCATATCAGAAGGTAGCTGCGTCCCCTGTCATCTGCCGTCCAAGTCTCAGTCAATCATTTTACCACCAAATTGCAGCTTCGTTTAACTCGTTTTGGAGAGGGCTTATCGAACGCGTCTCCGATTGTCCTCGCTCATTCCACTGCAAAAGATAGTGGGTAAGGATTCGAATATTGTTCCTTTCTTTACTCGTGGCCGTTCCTTTCTTTACTCGTGGCCGTCTGCAGCAATTACAGATGGAGCACTCGTAGCCGAACACAACAGCAATGATGGGACAGCTGATGTGGCGTGCTGAAATATTTATCATCTCGATAATTTGATGGAATATTAATCAACAAATAGAAAAGGGTATTTTATTAGGAATATATACTAAACTTTCTCTTCTTCCGTGCCATTTTAACTTGTATTATTACGAGAAAATGGAAGACGTGGTTGAGAAGGGGCCGTTTTCTTCACATTGAGAGACGCGAAAATCATATTAGCTTTTCGATATGAATAAATCTATGGGCGAGCAGTAACAAATTAATCTTTTGGACCTAAACACATCGATCCAATGGCGGTCTCTTGCTGCGTAACAGCATGATACGATAGTAGGTCCCGAGCAGGAAGCGTGAGGACGTCGATGAAGAAAAGAGTGACCTTTCTTTCTTCCACCCACTCTTTGGAGTGGACCATCTAGAGGCTCTGAAGGGCTTTGAATTGATGAGATTACATATATAGCGCAAGCATACATGGAGGGGCGGCTGCAAATCCCGTAAAGCATTTTCTTTTCTCTTTTAAATATACTTCTAACATCCATGAATTTCCCGTATTCAATCTGAATCAATTGCTCGGTGGAAAGTAGCAGGTGCTATGTAGAGGGATGTATTGGAAAAAAGAAAAAAGAAAAAGGGGGTGTTATTTATAACCCAACCCATTAGTTCAACGCAAAATTGACTCACTTTAAATATATTTGAATTTGGCATAAATAAGTCCAGATCATAAAAGGATATTCAACTTGACCTGGTTGCCATCACTAGTGTTATTTGCAGGGTCCGATTAGGTTCATAAGGGCTGTAGAATTTTTGAGAAATATAGTATTCACTATCCAAGCATAATATTTATTTATAATAGAAAAAGGACATATTTAATTATGTTAACAAATATAACCTTGGGACATTCCATTATTAGTATTTGGTTGGTAGAACCATTGCAATAACATGTTTGTGTGTCCTTAGACATTTGTTACTTATTGTGTTTTGGGCGAACTAATTTCTTTCTTTTTCCCTGATCCTTTGCGTGCTGCACCTGAAGCTCCCATCCGAGTTGCCACCTTCGCTCTATCAACCTTTGACATTTGTTAATATTTTTCAGAGTTTAAATAGGCCGGACTAACAAATGAGTATATATCAGGCCTGAGGGCCGGCCCACAATCCGCTTTACTCACCTTCCTTCTATCTAGGCTTTCCTCTCCCGTGATATCTCCTCTCCCCGAGACCCAGCCTACATGAGGTCCTTCCTGCTGCCCCCGCTCCTTTGGACCCCATTCCCTTATTTATGGATAACATTCCCTCTTCCTTCCTATACGACACGTCAAGTCATCGTTTGTTAGTTAGGAGAACGTCACAGCCGTGATCCATGGAAACAGCATGACCCCGGGCAAGCTAGTTTCATGAGAAAATTCAGTACATATTATTCTTGATTCAAATTAAGCGATCAAAATAACATATATATTTTTCCACTCCATACATTCGAAAGAACAAAAAAAAAAAAAAAAAAAAAAAAACATAAGAAAGACATAAAAAAATAAAAAAGAGATTATTCTCTTAGAGCTTATTCAGTGCCACTAGTATTAAGTATGCACCGCATGCAGCAAATTAAGGTGGTGGTCTACTGCAGGCTGGATATCCTGCGGGACTGCTGGGAAATGATAGCTGTTATGGAGGAGCTCTTCGATAATATGATCTCGTAGCCATCTTTGAAGTCATCCATCCCCTTGGCCAGCACCTGCCAGAACAGCCCTCCTGCGCATGAGCCCCCTTCCCTAGCCGAGTCGAAAATCATGTTGTACACGGCCCAGTAGAAGGCATTCCTCTCTCCTTCTGTGTACCCCGAGGTCTTCGAGGACCTACCAAATTCTGTGATCATGAAAGGCTTTCTAATGACGGCACTAGAATCATCGATATGGGATTGAATCCAGCTCTTCAGGAATGCCATCTGGGCATCTTCTGAGCCTGAAATCCTAAAACAAGCAAACAAACAAACAAACAAATAAATAAATAAAAGAGACTGGCATTAATTAGTTAGAAATGACTCAACATCTGAAATGCGAGGAAGCATATATATCGGTGAAGCAAACATAATATTCAGAAAGAGTCGGCTTACCATTGATCAGGGTAGGCATGAATGGTGGTGAAATCAATTTCTGAGATCATATTATTAGAGATGAAATCCGTACCGACCTCATAGCCGGGGTTGAATTGCTTCTTCTCAGCCTCTGATTCCCCATAAAACCCTTCCAACCCGATTTCGAGCATGTGGTTGCTATCTATGGATTTCACATAAGCAGCCATTTCTGCGATCCAATTCTGTCGCATGAACAAACGCTTGCAGGCATTAGATGTTTGAATAGTAGCAGTTGCATGGACGAAAACCTTGCGATGATATCGGAGACAATTTGGTGGAAAAAGGATGAGCTAGTGTTATGTACGAACCTGTAGGGTCTTGCCCGAGAGGTCGCTTTGGCAGCGGGGTTCGTTTATGAGTTCCCATGCAAAGATGGTAGGATCATCCTTGTATGCTACTCCCGTGATCGTGTTGACCCTCGTTAGAATAGTCTGGGTCGACCGAGCAAGATGGAAGTAATAAATATTAGATTTAATAATTCGTGCTAGCTAAGCTTCAAGCCACCATATGCACACTTGATGGCAGAAAAACAGGAAATCCATGAAATAGGTCATTTGTCACCTTGACATGGTTCTTGTAGAGTTTTTTGACGGCATCGTTCGAATAAAAGTCATCATCAGAGCTCAAGGACTGCCCCATGTCCGTGGCCCACCGAACATACTGCTTCCTCCCACCAAAATCCGCATAGTTATTCACAAAACTGAGTATCAGATACACTCCATGATTCTTGGCCTCGGAGATCACAAAGTCCAAACCCTGAAATAATAAAGCGAAAAGAGCCAACACGTTAGTTGTGTCCATATAGCAGTAATTAATTTCGTACAGCTAAATCTTTCTACGCGAAAGATATGAATCGCTCCAAAAAGAAAAAAAAGAAAAAAAGAGAGAAAAAGATATGAGCCTATATATCCATATATACCCATATGCTCGATTATATATACAGAGAGAGCATAATCAGTTGGAAAAGGTAGCTGCATGCATGGAAATTAAGATTGAGTTGATCGTATAACCGGCCGTCATAAAACTTATATGGCTAGTTGGTGGGTCAAAAAAAGAAAAAAAGTCCAAAACTCACGCATTAACCAAGTATTTCGAGTTGCTTGGCTAAAATAAGAGATGAGCTTGCTATATGATATATGGGTATTATATGTACCTTGAACATTTCCTCGTTGTAAGAACCAGGTGAGTACTGCAGAGCGCTGTCGCCACCATCGCTGAAGGCCCAGGTCCTGATCACGCTCATTCCATAGCCGGAAGCTTGTTGGAAAGTAGAAGACACCGTGTCCCTTTGCGTGGGGTCCGAGGCCTTGAGCATCAGCCAGTACGCATTGAATCCATTTGAGAAGAACGGGCCCCCATTCACGACAAAATGCGTCCCGCTGGTCCTCGCGAAGCTCGACGAAGCGTCGGCGCCGCCATGATGGAAGACCAGCAGAGCTAAGAGAGCAAGACTGCAAAGGACTCGTTTCCCTACCATCGCTAGATACATATATAGTGAGACGGATCAGTGGTGAAGTATTCGTTATATATGTATATATATATATCAACAAAGGCTTGATCGATGATCTGAGGCGTGTGATGAGGAGAGCTCATGGGGGAGGGTGGTTTATATAGAGTTCGACGGCCCGCAGGAGGAGAAAGGATGAGGAGGCTCCCCGTTTTGCTGCTAAAATCCGATACGCTCCGACTAGGTCGTTATCCGGGCAAGCACGATGTCGATAACGTGCACGGCCGCCAAAAAACGCCCCCGGGTCTTCACGTTCTTATCTTTCGAATAAATCGACTCTAGTCTCTAGATAGCATGAGAGGAAAAAAAGAGAGGGTAATTTAAGGCGGGGAACGTCTCGCTGGTGTCCGTTAGGCGGTTAGATGGCGGCGAGGACGGCTGCATCATAGTCATCTTTATCAGATCGACCGAGTAACTTCACGCTTTCCACCTCGTATTTTCGGTAGTCTCAGAGGGTTTTTGCTCGCTTGCTGCCAACTTTTAGTTTGAGTAGCTGCTTAAGTTTCAGTGTCGTGCGGGGCAGCTCTCTATCCTTCAACAGTCCTGATCGGATTGTGATAGCTATCCTGCATCGATCAAATCCGTCAAAAAGTTTTTCTTTCATGTAAAGGTGCATTACTCTTGTCTTTATTTGCAGAGAATTAGATTGATAAAAGGTAAAAAAAAAAAAAATCATTTTTTTAAAAAAAAATTGTAGTTCAGCTTTAGCATCTTTATCTTTACTATGCACTGCAAACTGCAGGAGTACTGCATCTGCATCCCCTGGGCAATCGGATTCGGCTCCAGTCCACGATCCCAGTAGTTGCATGATTTTATCTTCAGTAGATTTTTGCCTTTTCCTTTTCCAACCCACGTTAAGTCTTTCTTCCTTGCTCTTCCGAGAGCAAGTTTCTCCCTTGATATATATCTCTTTTTAAGTTATCGAACAGCTTCATTTATTTTTTTTAACTATTTTACTTTATTTTAAGCTTGGAGACCAACTCTCTTGCTGATCTGATTCAACTCGCATGCAGAAAATGCAACAAGCAATCGTCTGGTTCAAGGCTCTCACAAGTCATGCATGCAATAGTAATCACCAGCGCATAGCTTTCAGCAACAGACCATCAAAGCGGTTACCAAAACTATATGCACCAAATTACTTCACTGCGGCAATTATTATGAAGAAAAACACACGACACATGAAAAATTTAAGAGAAAGCAGCTTGTAAGTTGGGTGGAAGATGAGCAAAGCCGTTCGTGAATTACTACTTAAGTATTTGGCTCGATAACTGGCTTGATTGATCTTGTTCAAATAATATTTAAGCTAATTAAGTTTGAACACTGTAGCTAGCTAGGTTTGCAAAAACTAAGGGACGTTCTTCTCCCAACCCGAAAACAAGCTCATCCAAGATCGATCTATTTAACAAATGAGCCAGGATAATTCAATATGTTCTATAAATTAAGCTCAGATTGCTTCTTTCATCATATATTGAGGGGAGCCTAAGCAACCTCGTGTTGCTTAGCTCGACCAATCTGCACCACTATCAGCAGGTGAACCTGCGACACATGAAAAGTACCATGAATGTAGTTAGCAAGTTAACTAATACTCTGCTTGCACAATCAGAAAAATACGTACTTTGCATGGAATGAATGACTGTTAGGAGGTAACAATTACGACTAGTATATAGGGCTGTCCCTCTCCAATAACTCCCCTCACTCTTACCAAAATGACTGTTTTGGGTTGTTTTCAATTAAAACTGTGGTTATTTTTGCGTGAGATAAATCTCTTTATCGAAGAGGATCTAGAAAGAATGTAAAATAAGGCCAAACTTATAGGACCACTTTGGACGAGCAGACACGATTACACCAAGTAAGGCATCGCTCGTAGTCGGTGAATTGATCGATCAACCAATTTTTTTCTGAAAACTGAAGCAAGCTGGAGCAAACTAACTTCCAAGAAATTAAAGGGAAGCCGTTGGAGAGAACGCGCGCAATTAAAACGAAGAGCACCGAAAACCCGAAAAACTGGGATCGGCGACGAGTCAAGCCACATGCATACCATGGAACTACCTCGGACTCCGCTTACTTCATCCGCCTTACCAGCGAATCGGGCTTTTTATTATTAGTATTAGTTTTTCATCTTTCTCTCTTCGTGGTGCGCAGGGAAACTGCGGTAGAACGTCAGAGCTGGTGGGTCGGATGCACAGTACCTAGAATCAATTGGTTGGAAGTGGATCAGGTTTAATTTTATATCTACACTAGAATCTGAATTATGCTTTTGGACTCGACTCTATTGTACAAGCTTGCTTTTTCGTGCTGGAAAAAAAACACCAAATAAAAAGTTGGGTACCAATTATTATCTAGTGAACAATTTTAGACGATTTGAGACATTTGATGTAATTTACCATCTTTAAACTGCTAACGCAACAAAAATTATATAATTTGGAGATTCCCTGCTTATATATTAAGTAGTCAAAGAAAGAAAAATGTATTGCTTCCTGCTATTTAGACTGTCTAATTTTTTGACCATTTGATGCATAAGCTAAGAATCTCCAAATCATATAAATTTTAGTATGTAAGAAATTCAGAGATAGTAGATCATATGTAACTGCTTGAATCATCAACATAGGACGTCTATCATCTGACCTAAAACTAACTGGATCCGAATGGAGATCCAATCGAGTGTAGCCAAATCTAGCTTGCTCGCTCTCTCTGCTGCATTCGAGTGGATCTCTAATTAGATTTAGTTAAATCTAGATTGGATGATGGGATCTCATATCAATGATCCGAGTCGTTGAACGTGATTTACTATTTCTAATTTTCTTACATACCAAAAATCATGTGATTGGAGATCTCTAGCCTATGCATCATGTGGTCAAAAAATTGGACAGTTTAAATATTATATACATATATATAATTATTTGATATATAGGCTATGGATCTTCAAATCACATAATTTTTTATGCATAAGCAACTTAGATATAGTGAATCACATCCAATGATTTGGATAATCAATATAGAACCCTCAGTGTTTAATAATAGACCTATTAACTGGATCCGAGTGGAAATCCGCTTGAGTGTAGCTAAGTTCGACTCTCTCTTTATAAATATATATACATATACATATATATTATTTTAGTTATTATATAATATGTTATATCTATTTTTAGAATTTGCTATAATACTTCAGTAGTTTTGTACTAGAAAAATGAGCAAAATTTTACATTTAACCTCCACTTGGAAATGGATAGCCAAGATCAGCTAAGGATTTACGGCTCATAGCTTGTTCAGAAACTAAGTATGTGCGGCAACTACATGTAATTTTATAGAAATAGTGATCATCATGTTATGATCATTCTCTCCCCCAAATATTGGCTCTTTTGCACAACAGAAGACTTTCGGTTAGACAACAAATGCCTTCTAGTTCAGCACCTGCGAAGCTATTTGACATGGAAAACTGTAGGCTTTTGATTAATTAGGGCGATGAGGACCGTGTCATGGCTTCTGGTCGCAAATGTCAGTTAGTGAGAGGTGCAATGGCTTGGGTTTGGGCTGAGTCCTTGGACACCGACAAGTGATGGTGGAGAGAGGAAAGGTCAATCTAGGGATTGGTGAAGCCACATAGAGAGAGAGAGAGAGAGAGAGAGAGAGAGAGAGAGAGAGAGGCACCAGAGAAAAGGAGGAACCTAGACGAGAGAGGCGATCCAGGAGGGAGCGAGCAGTGGGGGAGACCTCGAGGCAAAAGAAGCAGCGTTATCCCATATAGGAAGATGTTTGTTTATGTCAGTCCCATAGCATCCAAGTCATAATAAGAATTAAAAAAAGATTAAAGTTTTCAGAGTACAATAATGAAGGTAAAAGAGAAGACTAGAAGTGAATGAAGGAAAAAGAAGTAAGCAGACCTTTTGTTTTTCCTTCTTTCTATTTAAAAGTAAGTATTTTTTTTATATTTTTATTCTCTATTAGAGACTCGTTATAGCTTTTCTTCAAGCTTTCAAATTGAATTTTCATCCAAGTGCCTTATTATTATATAAGTAAATTTATATTCTTTTCAAAATTTTCTAAATCGCTATATACCTTGTCTGGCCATTAGATCTTTAATTTTGAATCAATCAAATAAAAAAAAGGAGATAAAAGGTAGATTGATCCATTCACTTGATCTTTCTATTGATATTCTGGAATTTTTAACATATATTATGCAGAAAAAATAGACTAAAGAGGAGTCTATCTAACAAAAAGAAATGTAATTCATAATCTATAAATCATGAACCCTTATTTGTTTATATTAATAAGCAAGTCTATTTTTTAGTCGATCATTTGAGGGATTGATTGCTTGGACAATGTACAAGGATGTAAGCTTGGCAATTACTTATAATTTTTTGTGGAAAAAATATGTAAAATTTTAATCAAAATAAGTGCTTTAAGTATAATTTCATCAAAATAAATACACTATTTCAGTAGATAGATTTTGTCTTTGGAAGTATTACCGGCCACCCGAAAGGAAGATTTCTGGCTCCGCTGTGACGGGCCTGTAACCGTATGTCATTCATTTATCAACACAGCCAGCTACATATGTCGATTCTTCTTCATTCCTTTGTTGTATTAGATCGAAAAGCAATGTGTAGAGAATCCACTAGCAATTGCGAGTGCATACAACTCATGTTAAAGACCCTATCCAAAATGCTAGCAGTTGTCAAACTTTAAAACCTGGAGATATGGATGTTCTCATCTGAATTAAATTAACTGTTGGTTGGATTTATGCTACCATTGCTCATGAAAATTCTAATCTCCCTTTGTGTGCTCTTTGATGACTACATTATATGCTCACTATGTAATCCACCTCGGCGAATTGCATTTGCAGTCTTTTGGTTGTACATAATGGCTGATGTGCTGGTTCAGTTTCTCAATGTGATGATTGGATCCAAAATGAAGTTTAGAAGCAATGAAGGATTTGTTATATAATCACAGATAAAATTTTAAAGCAGCAAATGCTACTGGCCTCCCACCGTGGATCATGAATCAACACTGCCAGTTTCATATGCCAATGATGTGCATCATGTTTGGTGGAATTATGATTAACATTTGTTGCATTTATACCCTTTTATTTCCTATTATTTAGATTTAAGCTCTCACCGGTCCCCATGTTGTTGCTTCAATTTGTTTCTTGGTGTTTGAGGAATAGTGACGCAGCGGGGGAATGGGAAGGAGAAGGATGAAGATGGGGATGGTGGGTGTGGCAATATTTTTTCTCTTGATTATGACTATGGCTTGGAAGGAAAAGGGATGCTGAAACATGATGAAGATGGGAAGGAAGCCGGCCTCGAGGAAGATGGTGGCTCCTTCTTTTTCTTCTTCTTCTTTTTTTCTTTTTCTCTTTGGTGGCTGGTTAGGCTAGGATTTCTTCCTTGCGGATGACCAGGTTAGAGATGAGGGACATGGTCAATTGGGCTTGGGAAAGACTCAATTAGGTGTGTCGTGCTTGAGGAAATTGAGGGTGTGATGGGATTGGGTTGGACCCAATTTGGGGATTGGATTTGTGGCGTGATTCAATGAATGTGGTGTGGCTAATTGGAAAAGTCCTAATGAGACTCAAACTCTTTAATTTGAGGCGTGAGAAAAAGAATGTGGTGTGAGAAAGAAATGTGGCATGAGAATGAAGAAACAACTAAGATTGTTTAGAAATCGGAAGAGTTATGGCCTGAGAGATGGAAGGAGTCCTTTCACTATGACTCTCAAATAAGATGACGTGGGAAGGAAGAGAAAGGGATTGTTGGCATGAGGGATGGAAGGATTGTTGGTGTGAGAAATGGAAGGAGTTCTTTTTTCACTAAAACTCTCCAATAAGATGGCATGGGAAGGAAGAGGAAGGGATTGTTGGTGTGAGGGATGGAAGGGTTGTTGGCGTGAGAGATGGAAGGAGTCCTTTCACTAGGACTCTCAAATAAGATGGCATGGGAAGGCTAGGATAACTTTGTATTATTTGTGGCTCATGAAATTTGTGCATCCTCTGCTAGTTTTAGAATACTCGTTTATTATGTTCTCCTGCACTAAATTCCTGATTTGCTCTGAAAGTACTTCCTTTCTGTGAATATTTGCCCTTAAAAATCTAAAATACATAGTTCTACTCGCATGGAAGACAGCTTTTCGCTTTGACCTTTGTTTTTAAGGGGGGGAAAACACTCTGGTGGCAGAAATTTAATTCATGAATCGAGTTCTGTCGGTTTATGCGCGTTAATAAAACGGTCATGAGGGCAGGGTTACCCAACATGGTAGTTCAGCGGCTTTTAGACAGTTCGCAGCAATGGTGGATCTTGTTTTCCTCAATGACGTGCCCATCATGGGAAATTTTGGGGGATAGCTCCATATAGCACGTTGTACCGCATATAAAGACTATGCATCTTTGAAGTGTTGACAGCAGATGCCAAGAGAATTAGGCAAGGCCAGGGATTGCTGCCTGTTAATCTTTCGCCGGGTCTCAAGTGTTTTGCCTTCAGAAAATCCTTCAGTAGGTAAATGTGTATATGGATGCAAATATTAATTGGCTGCTAGTATCTATTTATATATATTGGATCAATTATAGACAGTACGGATACAAGAATGGCTATAAGTTAAATGGTTGAATTGTTTAGGATATCTTTTATCCTTAAGTTTTACCGTAAATAAATCTACAAATCTCCCTATTCATATCATTTTTAAAATAAATAAACTGATCGTATAAAAATCATAGAGGTAACAGCATCTGCTTTGTCGCCTAACTCTTTTACCTGATCTTGATAATTTGGAGGATTTTACATGCTTTGATTAAAAAAATTGACCGACTCTATGTGCAAAAATTTGATGACGGACTTTTTAAAATAAAAAAGAGAAGCGGCGGTACCTTCTTTTTTTTTTCTTTTTTTTTTTTTTTTTTTGCCTAAAGAACAAGGGGAAGAAAATGGGACCAAAGCCAGCCTTAGTTTCTTAAAAGAAAAATATATTAAAAAAAATAACTACTGAAACATTTTATTTATTTAATTTATTATACTACAATAACGTATGTTCAGAATAAATGGAAATAGAGGAAAAAAAACGTGCGCAGCACGTATCGAAGGAGTTACATGCTAGATTATGTTACTAAAATGGTTTCGTAATTCTCCTAGATCTCTCATTCGTGTTTTCAACAATTAGACTCTCAAAAAATCTGTATATTAAAATAAATAAAAAAAACTAATAACAGCCACCCAAGTGCATTGCGGACTTCAAGATCTAGTTTTGAGTTCATTAACAGACGAGTTTGATGCTCGTCGAACCAAAATACTGAGAAACAGGGATATCCCTGAAAGGAAAGGTCAATGTTCGATGCCCTCAAGGGATGGTACCAGCCGAATTAAGGTCCGGGGTTCGAGCACCCACCAGCCGCGCCCCCGGCCAACAAGCCCACCACCAAGAAAACTCATTCGCTGCTTCCTTACCTACAGGATATGTCTGCATCCGTTGAATTATGGTTTAGTGATAAGGTGGAGTCAGTAAGTGTGGCTCAATTTTTACGGTGCGGTAACAACAGTATGGAGATTTATATTGGTATAACACACAACCATTTTAACATCAGACGAGCAATAGATCTCAGGGTTGATGGCCGTCCAAAGTTTGAAGCGATTCCTTGAGCAGCCTCTGAGCCTCCTCTCTCCGCCTGAATAAAATACAGAGTCAGGTTGTGAAAGCAGTTAGCATCTGGCGAGAAACAGTATGGAGCAGTTCCAGATGCAGTTAGTATTTTCAGAGTTTAAACAAAACAGAAAAGATAGCTGAAAAGGATTTATAAAGTCAATTCTCGAATAACTATTAGAGCATTACCCTGTAATTTTTGCTTGCATGAGAAATCAGATAAAGCACCAAAAAATCGGTAAATCGACAGGCCTTGTGTCCGTCTCACAAAGTCTAACAGGTATACCAACACCTATCATCGTGGCCGTGGTTACATCCTTTTCAACGAACGAGGGTATTAGTTTTATACTTCCATACAACTAAGAAAAGCTGTTTTATTTCTACCAGTTGCTGCAATCAACTTGCTGACTGGAAGTTGTTGGAAATGGGGGGGAAATGCTGTTATTAGAGTGTAATCTGAAAGATGAAGGAGAACCCAAGATTTTTGCATGAAACATGGAAATTCTATAATGACTGTATCAAATCATCCCCACGACTATGGTTTTGAGCAAGAAGATATCGATATTTTAACAGTAAAAAGATTGAGCAGTTACCTTTTTATATCCTCTATTGCTTGTTTACGGCGTTGTATCTGACATTCTAGAATATGAATAAGTGTTGCTCTGGCCTAAAAGCATAAAAATAAAATTACAGTTCCAGGAACAAGAAAACCCATTTCGGTGGATAATTTTTAGAATAAAAGTGAACAATTAAATTGTGTACCTGATGAGGACGCAAAGAATTGAGGACATGGTGCAAGTTCTTGAAAATAAGAGATATGTCTTCCACTCTACGTGCATATTGAGAAGGTCTCTCTACCAGAACATCTGCTAGCTCCAAGATATGTAGTTGAAGATCTCTATTGAGAGATTGTAATACCTTTTTAAAGTCTGAATGAAAAACGAAAACCTTAGAAATAAATCCAAATCCATAAACCACAACAATGTAAAGGCAATAGATGAGATGGTAGTCTGGATCTGGCAATAAAATTACAAATTAGATAATGAGATGTGCCATAGCTTACACAAAGAGGACTTACGAACAAGAGAAAGCACCTTGGGGTTATAGTGACATCACTCTTTAGAGAACGATATAGAAGACAAAGAAATGGGAAAAGGGAAACAAAACAGACATTGCATGAGAAAGCAGCTTGGGTACTTGATATTAACCATAACCATCAAATCATGTTCCAACTGTTCCGGCTTTGTTCGTCTTTGCTTGGTTGTTCTCCATTTACTCCTTTAAGGAGATCTCAAGAGTCCCAAAGATTACAAAAAAGGGTGCAGGGAAAATGGAACCAAGCTACAATCACATTCACATTATATGTTCAATAATCAGACTTTGTTGCCACTCTTTATTCTTCCCATCAAGTAATACAGGAAATAAAGTTCCACATTTTTCTTCTCTTTATCATTAATATAGTGCTACAAAGAAAGCAACCAATCTTCTACATTCCCAACGTCATATGTTCTGCACAAATCATGTTAAGAAAGAAAGAATAATGGCTACCAATTTCAAATAATACAGGTAATTGGCATGGTTGCCAGTTTTCAGATTTCCATGTTTTAAAAACTGATACTAGTTCCTCTTTTTCAGAAACCTAAAATTTGAAACTTGTTTGGCAGCGAATATGATGATGCTGGTGGAAACAGTGGTGATGGTGGTTGGCAGTGGCAGTGGCCGGCAAGCAGCGAACGGAGGCTAGCGATGACTGTTGGTGACGAGTGGTGGCTGGCAATAGCTGGTGGCGATTGGCAGTGACAGCTAGCAGCAAGTGGTGGCTAGTGGTGGTAGTGGTGGTCGGTGGTTACTAGTTTTCAAAAAAGTCAAAACCACATTTTCTAGTTTACACAATTTTCAGAAACTAGTTGCTAGTTTCACAAAACTGGAAATAGAAACTGGGTTACCAAGTACTTGTTCTACCTTGATTTCTGTATTCCATGCCAAACAAAGCCAGAGCTTCTCCACTAGTCATCACTGAGCCCCCCATCTCCACCCAAAATGAACTTATTACGAATTAAAATATGGGCAAAAATGGCTGTCTAAATTACATTCTGAAGTTTTGGAAGATTTAAGGTTCACATTGTGTTCTTCCAAATATAGTGCAACTCACCCATTGAAAGGACCTATACAGTGCGACTCTCCCATTGAAAGGACCTAACAGAGTTCAGCCCATTTGTCTTCCACCTACTTACAGGTGACTTAAAAACTTCACCAAGAAAAAGTGCCAGCTCTTTAATTTCTTCTTTATTTGACTTCATTGTAAGGAAAAACTACCTCACCGATGTAACCCCAATTGATGCTAGGGATTACTTGTAAATTTAAATCCAGGTCTGAATTTAAATCCAGCAAGAAAACTGCTTTTTAACAGCAGTTTGAGCACAGAAATGAGATAATTTAGGTTTGAAGAGATCAGAAGAGGGAGTGAATCATAGTAGAAAAGATGAATAAGAAAAAAGGATAACTGAATCATAGTAGAAAAGATGAATAAGAAAAAAGGATAACTGAAAAGGGGTCCTGCAAACTTTTGATTACTAGCTCTCACAGAAAATTTTCAATCACCAGTCCGGCTTACAACTGTAAGAAGAGGGAGTGAATCATAGCAGAAAAGATGAATAAGAAAAAAGGATAACTGAAAAAGGGTCCTGCAAACTTTTGATTACTAGCTCTCACAGAAAATTTTCAATCACCAGTCCGTCTTACAACTGTAAACACATACCTTCATAAAGCATCAGCCTATCACCTTTCCTAACCCTCCAATGACTCTTTTAGAAGGACATACATAAATTCTAAACAACCAACTCAATCACTGGACTGCATTCAACTCCTACTAGGACTCCTCATTTAAGAAACAAAGCAGATATTAAATACTAGATTGAGAAGACTGGCTGATATTTTCCCAAGAACTAATAGGACTCTTAACAGGGAAACTAAATTCTAAACCTAATTGCTGACTGAAATATTCCACAATGAGATTAATCAGACACCTTTTCTTGACTTAAACACATGCTAAAGAAATATATGAAAATTGTAAGAACATAGACATATAAGTCTCAAAGGCTGAAGAAATTTAGCAATCTGATTCTTCAAATTCCCATTCACATCAATACCACATCCTCCTTTTATAACCAATTTTTTTAACTTTTGCATTGGCTTCAAAGGCCGTGTCATTGCCATACAATATAAAGAGTCTATGAGAAAGAAAACACTAAGCACTTTACTTGTTCCCCAAAAACTTGATTTGATATACTCACGTCTATTGTTCACAAAGACTATTTTGAGACTCCACCTCAAGCCTTGATGTGAGTCTCAAGGAAATTGCCTTAAGGTCATCGGTGGAGGACTGAGGCCACAAAAAAGTGAATCTATTCATCACATAGTGAGCTATACTTGATATGCAAGACTATTCTACACATTGTTTTGTTGGCACAAATGTAAACTATCATGCTAACTAATTGAAAGGAAATGATAGATCACTTTTGCTATTATGTGTGCAGGGCTTGCGTCTCATTTGGATGTTTTGTCTGCAAAAATGAATGTGATCGCAAATATCAAGCATTCTGTTATCCCCCGTACATCTTTTTTTTTCAAAAAAAAGAAGCTGGGAGGAATTTTAAGGGTTGCTCCCTGGTTGCATATTCTAAGTTCCCATAACCAAGAATATAGGTTCTTCTCTGTGTTAGTTGACCTTCTAGGTTTCTGTGGAATCCTCTCTTATAAGTCTCCTTGGCTAGAAAGTCACACCGATTAAAAAATGATCAGCATCAATTTGAGAGCAGGTTAGGAAAAGTTTTGAAACTTCAGCAGACACTACTTTAATCAATCAAGTCAATCCTATAAGCATGTGACAAAGCTTTCAAGACAGCATTCTGTAAGCTTATAACTTTTTGCATAGAATGATCTCCCAATACTCCTAAGGTACGCCTTGATATCATATATTGCAAGCCTAACAAAAAAAAATCTTGCAATATTAGATCAAAGTAGATCTATTGGTGATACATTTGTTTCACAATCTGTGCCTAGGTAAAGTGTCAAATGTAGATCCTTGCCTTAGTTTTTTGCAGCAACTAAGTCAAATATCTGAACTTAATATCATGTTTTAATTTTTATAGAAGTTTATTTTATAGTTTCAGAAAATCATGAACCTTAAACGTACCTTTTGAAGCTTTCATCTGACCTTCCTCCAAGCTGTAATATTTCACTTCACACTGTGGTCTTTCCTAATATTGCTAATCTTCTGACCAGTTTTTTTACACCAGGAAAGTATTAGAATCAGTTCTCATGTCCAACACGTCCGCACCTTTCTAGTGATTTCTTCTTGTCACCTTTCTCCCAGATCCTTCTTTCAACTACAAGGCATGTGCCACCAGTTTCTCAGTCAGGCTTAGTTCAATTTTCCCAAAGCCCTAGAGAAGTGCTTTCCTTTCTGACTGGCAAGATGGATGACAATATGAACTAATCCTTCCCTCTTTCCTCATCACCTCCCTTCCCCTAGAAATTGCATTCAATGCTCTGTAAACCAGAACAAATCTTCCCACTCTGGGTTTCTCAATATCGGAAATTGATTTTAAAATCATGATTTTGTTATGAAACCGTTTATCAATTTTTATAAGAAGGGGAGGCTTTATGAGTTCATCTTTGCAACTAAAAAGGGAGTTTTGGATATTATTCCGATAAATTAACTGAAAGAACTTTTTCGGTCTCATCTTCAACAAGAAGTATTTCAAAGCAAGTTGCACCACCTGAGCTTTCGGGTAGCAGATGACCAATCGAAAAGACAGTGTAGTGAAGGCAGGCATTAAGAAAATCGATCAAGATTTATGGTGCTGGAAGGGGTCGATAAACAATTGGATAGCAGATCCTCCTTGTTTGAGGAGGCAACCAATTGGGTAAAGCAGAACTTTCTCATCTCCTCCATAACATCAGTTTGATGGGCAGAGGTGTTTCCCCCTTCAACCCTAAACTATATTCGTAATATGAGGTTGCTTTCTTGCACCATATTATTATGAAAAGAACAAAAGAAAAGAAGTTATGGATGTAAAAGTTAATAGCATATATGTATGGTACCGATGTTAGGGCCATTGGGGTAGAGCTGGCGGACACCCTGATCCTCCAAGCTGGGCAGCACCACGTCCGTCTGCAATAACAAATCCAAATCCAAATCCAGATCCAGATCCAGATCCAGATAGATAAATAGATATATTAGAAGGAGAGAAGAAGAAAGCGAGAAGAAAGTGGCATATAAATATATATATCATCATATACGGTGTAGGTGGCACCGAAGAGGGGGTAGGTGGCGTCGTGGATGGGCGGCGGGGGCTCGGGGGCGGACTTGGGGTCCTCCAGGTAGTCCTTGTATAGCCGGTAGTACGGCGGTGGCGGCGGGTACGACGATGATGTCGCCATTGCTATCTGCTCTTTCTTGACCTCGGCCTCTTTCTCAAATAATACCAGTGCCCTGGAACTGGAACGCAACAGACCCTGCAGAAGGATAGCAGAAAAGCTGGCTCGTGGGTTAGTAGCAGAACCTAGGGCTGTAAACAGATCGGGCCGGCAAGAGCCACGCCTCTACTCGAGCCCGGCCTGAAATTTATCTCGAAGATCTCCGAGCCAAGCTTAAGCCCAAATAATTTAACAAACCAAGCCGAGCTGGACCCAAAACCCGACTAGGTCAACCTAAATTAGACAGGCAACCATCACCAAAATTCCTCCAAGCCCCATCCAATCACCCCCTTCCACCCTCAATTCCTCACCAGACAAGCCCAAGCACTCCTCCTCCTCTGCCCAGGCTGAACCTTCGGCATCCGCCACCGTGACCCCACCTTCGAGAATCGGCTAGCCTGGGTCTAGCTCAAGTACGGGAACGACACTGGGATGAAGGCAGAGCAGCGACAAACCATGAAGTTTGGCGACGACAAGAATAAGGTGATGTTGCCATCGGTGCCACTCGAGGAAGCGGTTGCAGCGGCAGGGCTGACGATAGAGGTGCAAATGGGTCAGGTCGGACCGGATCATGAATGACCCCGACCCAGCCCAGTTTCTTGGTCAGATCCTAATTTTGGACCTATACCCAATCTAATAGAAGATCGGATCAGGTCCATGGCTACATTTTTTGACCTAATGAGTTATTTGGATCAGGTCGGGTCCATGTATAACCCGGTCCCAATCCAAAAAATTCGGATCCGATTCGGGTCCGGGTCGGGTCTGTTTGTAATTTTCTTGTGAAAATATTTCTGGACATTTCTAATAATACGAGAACATGAAAAGTTTCAGAGTTTGCCGAATTTGAAGAATAAATTTGCTCTTTATTTCTGAAATAAGAGAACAGGTGGACCATGAGAACATAAGATGGATAGAGTTCAAACTCAGATCATCACAGACAAACAGCAAAAACACCAAAAAGGAACAACATCAAAGCACTGAAGAAATGACAAACTGTTTCAGCACCATGCACCGAGGAAAAAAAAAAGAAGAGAAAGAGAACTATGATCGGTAAAGACACAAAGAAGAAAAGAGTTGAAACACGAAATAACAAACTCAAAACCATCAAAAGCTTCAGCAGAAATACAAGATTGTATCAATTCTCATGTTACCACAGAAAAACGCTTATAAGTATCATGCCTTCAGCAATGCAGAAACTAATCAAAAAGCATAATAAAATTCTAAAACTGTTAAAAAAAATACTTTTGATTCAAGGAACAGCACCGAAGAACAAATCAAACCTACTTTCTTAAAATTTAAAAAAAAATATGGGAAACTATAAGCAGCCAAACAAAGACAGAGACCTGCCAGAAATGTGGGTTAAAAATAAAAATAAAAATCCCAACTTTCTCCTCAAAACCCACTCCCAACCCGATTCTTCCCCCGATCAAAACCCCAAAAATCAAATCAATAATAGAAATCGAAAAACAAAGAAGAAAGCGAGAAGGATCAGAGATTTACCGAAGCCACCTCGAGATATGATAGGGAAATAGATCCGATCGCTTCTCTCTCTCTCTCTCCCCCAACTCTCCCTAAACAGTAAATATGCAGTCTTAGGGTTTCAGAGGAGGGGGATACCTTGAACGTCGGAACGAAGTATGCCAAAGTCGCCGGACGCCGAAGAGATGCAGGATCTAGGGTTTTGACGAAGAGATCGAGAGCGATTCGCGATGGGCAAGAAGATCTCGGGATCTGCCGTCTGGGAGAGAGAGCGGTGGCCGATGTCCGACGGGATTTGCCGATCTGGGACGGCCGGACGGGTCGGGACTCGGGATGGCCGGAAGGAAGAGGGGAAGAGACGATCAGACGAAGGGCCAAGGCTCGAAGCTGTGGAAAATCGAAATGGTCGACGGTCGGTGAGTCACAGACTGGGCCAGGCCTTGAAGTAAAGCGTTAACCATTAAGTTACGAGTCAGCGAGTCACAGACTGGGCCGGGCCTCGAAGTTAAGAACTAACTATTAAGTTAAGAGCCAGTGAGTCACACTGGGCCGGGCTTTAAAACTTCGCATCCTGCAGCCCGCGAGCCTAAATAATTTTGGAGGTTCAAATTGGGGCAGATCATAGGATTAAAAATCTAAACTTATTCAAATTTCAAATAGATTGTGTTCCGTCGGATCGGGTTTGAATTCAGTAAACCCAACCAGAAAATAGAACAGATCCAATTATAGGACCCGACCCGGCCCCATATGTCCTCCAGAACGGGTCCGGTTAGGTCTAAGTGGGTCAGGTTGGATTGGGGTCATAGTTCGGGTCAGGTCACAGGTCAACCTGATCCATTTGCACCCCTAGCTGATGGTGGAGGTAGGGCTCAGCCCCATCAATGAGCAATTTAATGGGAGGGTAGCCAGGCTGCGCCAATCATCACGGCACCATTAGACATCACAGTGATGGAGCAATAGAAAAACATTAATAGGCCCGAATGAGAATAAAAGATGAAACGGAAGGAAGGAGATATCATGATACCTCAACGAAACTGCAGTCGGCCGATGATAAGAGGCCTGCCTTCACCTTGTTTGAACTGAAGACTAGTGACCGACGATGATGGACGAGCTTCAGGAATATTGGAGCTGCGGTGGAGGCGGAGAGATGAGACCCTAGCTGATGACCGAATTTTGATTGGAGATTGCGATCCAAAATTACTCGGGCCCGTCCGTAAACCGGCCCAAGTTGGCCTGGTCCCACTTCTACAGGCCTAGCTGTCAGAGGGCCCAATAGATGGTTGGGGATCTGCTCCTAGCTATTTTCCGGCCCTAAAGGTTCTTTCAATACCGGAAAAGCTAAGCTCCAAAGCTGAAATGCATTCAAGTTGATGCTATCTGTCTCAAGATCACCTTGTTTTTAAACAAAGCAGTGCCAAATAAAAAAAAGAAAAAGAATAAAAAAAGAAAACAATCTTGCGTTTAACCTAGACTAAAATCCACGGATGATAGTACTGGAATAAGATGCTCACATTTCCTAGTCTCCGAAGATTGGCTATATAATGACTAGAATGCCATTCCTGGTCCTACCCGATGCCCGTCAAAAGGGCACAGTCTGTTCTCATGTGCTTGTCTCTTTCTGGGAAATTTTATGGTGGCTGCACTACAAGTTAGGATCATCATAACTCCTCAAATATTATTGTTGCAGCTATTATAGAACAACAACATGGCTATGACCATCAGGATTCATCAAAGGTATTTGGGATAGGCATTATAAAATCTTCTTACTTATAGAACAAACAAACGAGCTTACCTTTTATTTGTTTTGGGCAGGGATCATGTCCATGAGTCCAAATCTGAACTCAAAGTCGATGGCGGTACCTTGTCTATCAGTTTGAGACGTTAAAAATGCGAAAAACATCTCCTTCAGGCTTCATCCATCTTACCCCATGCATGCATGCATGAAGGTTAAATTACAGAGGAGGTTCAATTCAGAGAGGTGCTGACAAAAGAAATGGCGTCAGCAGATTCTAGAAGCCTTTTGCAAGACCGCTGTGAAGGCAAGGACAAATATCACGGGAATTGATGAATTAATGGTGCGGCCTTTCTCCATAATTGGAGTAGGGGCTGCATGTGTGATGTTGGGCTTACCTTTTAATTTCTCGACTTTAGTTGATTGCCACGGTTGTACTAGCTTTATTATGCTTCATATTGGCGCCTCGATGTGGAATTTACCTCTAATTGCTAATCAAAATGAAATAAATTTTATGTATTGGTCATTGCGAACCGATTTTCAAGGCCATTTTGGCATAAATTCCTGCACTAGTTGCAGGACAAAACAGAAATCCATACTGTTGCGGGATTTTCACCCCGGCAACAGCCCGCACACCAGTCAAGCAGGGAAAGCGATTGCGTCCTCACCGAGGTATTGTTCGCTTTGGGGATCGGGGATCGTCGACCGCTCCCGGGGGTCCGCTCTCTGGCGGCGCCCCAGGTGGAACCACCCTTTCCACCCCTCACGGTTTTGTCCCAAAAGGCGCCTCGGTGAGAAGAGGTTATTGAGCCCCCCATTTAAGGCACAGACCTTTCCGCTGATTAGCCGATGTGGGACTAAAGTTCGGAACCCCATCCCACAACACAGCCCCCCCAAGCGGGGAGGTCTGTGCGTGGCCGGGGCCCTCCTTCTAGCGCCATCTGTTGCGGGATTTTCACCCCGACAACAGCCCGCACACCAGCCGAGCAGGGAAAGCGATCGCGTCCTCACCGAGGTATTGTCCGCTTTGGGGATCGAGGATCGTCGACCGCTCCCGGGGGTCCGCTCTCTGGCGGCGCCCCGGGTGGAACCACCCTTTCCACCCCTCACGGTTTTGTCCCAAAAGGCGCCTCGGTGAGAAGAGGTTATTGAGCCCCCCATTTAAGGCACAGACCTTTCCGCTGATTAGACGATGTGGGACTAAAGTTCGGAACCCCATCCCACAACACATACATACAAGGCATGGCTTACAAATATTCACTTAGGTATATCTATCGACATAGTAAGTGACCCTTTTATCGGCGATTTGAGCATGAAATCTTCAAGACTTCCTTATGCTTTGCCACAAAGATGCGTCCACTAACTTAGAAAAGAATCCTGAAATGTGTATATTTGGGTTGACCCAGAACCGGCCTGAAAAATAGAATGAGTCTAAATTTAGAATCCGTTCTGGCCCCGCGGATCCTAAAATTTGGTTCGGATTGGGTCTAAGCAAGTCGGATAGGATCGCAAGACAATCCGACCCATTTGCAGCCTTACTCCTTAGTGAGGATTGGCAAAGCCAAAACCCTCCCCGCCAATGCTACCACGAACTTGCCGCGAATGAGGACTTGCCCTTTGGAACACAGTAGAAAATGTCATTTTTTATAGGATATATGCTGTTATTGTATTTGTACATAGGGGCAAACCTTAAAGAGGAATAATTTGTACATAGGGACACCTGGGGTACTCGTCACGCTTTTTTAGCGCCCCGATTTGCCCTTATTTCTTGGGTACCCCCACCCCTTAGCTATATCAAAGTTAACTTCGACGGCAGTAGGTCAGTGGATGGTGTGACTGGAGGGGTTGGTTTTGTGATCAGGGACCATTTTGGTAGGATGATAGCTGCAGGAGGTCGCCGCACGCCGGGACTTACGGTAGTGGGAGCTGAGCTGAGGGCAGCCTGGGAGCGTATATCCTATGCGAGGTTGGTTCTTGGTGCCGAGCGGGTGTACCTCGAGGGAGATTCCTCCATGGTGATTGATTGGGTTCGAGGGGCGGATAGGTTTGGTGATGGTCATCCCCTTATCCGGGAGATTCGCAGGATGGCTCAGATGCTGGGCGGCTTTCGGGCAACACACGTGTTTAGGGAAGCGAACAGTGCAGCAGACTGGGTCGCCTCCTATGTCGCCTGACATTCTGGGGATGTTATTTGGACGTCTGTTTCAGATATTCCCTGTCCTTTGTATTCTTTACTTTTCCGTGATTTGGCAGGATGTACTCACGTTCGAGTTATATGATATGAGTAGCCGTTTTCACCCAAAAAAAAAAAAAAAAAGAAAAAAAAGAAAAAAAAAAGAAAAAAGAGGAGGAATAATTAGGTTATTTGACTCGAACCAAGGGCAGCACAACAGTAACCGGTGGGCATCCATTGCGTTGCTTCGTGCTTGTGTCCGATTCTGGCAGCATCGGCGAAATCCGTCCTCCAGATGTAAGAAGCTCCTTGGGGTTTTTCTTGGTCCAGATTCAAAAGAAGCGAAGGACGGAAGGAGGAGGAGGAGGATGCCCACCAAAAATTTCCGGAAGCGGAGCCTCGAGCAAGACCCTGACTCCGAAGACGAGGAGGAGCGCAGGTGTGCATATGCATGCCCTCTAGGGTTTGTATCGATCGAAATCAAAAAAGATTTGGCTGAAATGCTCGTATTGTTTTCTTTGGTTTGGTTTTGTTTTGTTTTGTTTTGTTTTGCCAGGTTGGTGTTGGAGGAGGTGAAGTTCCTTCAAAAGCAGCGGGAACGGAAGCCGGGGATCCCCGCCCTCCCCACCGCCGAATCCGCTCCTCGCCGCCCCGGCGAGAAGGCTGATGCCGATGGCGAGAAGGAGGACCTTGTCCTCCAGGACACTTTTGCCCAGGAGACCGCCGTGACCGTCGAGGACCCCAACATGTATCTATATCAAAACTAATTCCTTTCCTTCTTTCTTTATGTCTCTCCCTCTCTTTCTGCGGGCGCGCGCCCGAAATTAGAATCCTTTGATCCTTCCTATCATTAATTCGGTCTGTTGTCTGTTTTCAAGGTTGAAGTATGTGGAGCAGGAGTTGGCCAAGAGGAGAGGCAAGAAGATCGATGCTGGTGACAAAGAAGAGAAGGATCCCATGGATGAACTCTATGTTGTGCCGGAGCATCTCAAGGTCAATGACCAAAAAGAGAAAATTTCGCCCCTTTTGAACGTCACCTTCTTGCTAGATAGATTACGCATTAAAGTGGCGGTTTTTCTGTGATCGGTTTTCTTGCAGGTGAAAAAGAGGAACTCAGAAGAGAGTTCTACTCAGTGGACCACCGGCATTGCTGAGGTTCAGCTTCCCATCGAGTATGTTTTGTTATCTTCTCCTCCATGCTACTTTTTACCTGCCTTTAATTTTGATTCTCTTTCTAAGTACCTGTGGATGTCTCTGTCAGTTGAGAAATGTATGTGTATGTATGACTTGTACCCTTGTAAGATTTCTATTTGCAAACATGACTTAAAATTGAATCATGCTTATTGCTTAAAGAATAGAATTTGGACTTTTTATATTCAGCTTTAAGAATATATGCGGCTTCAATGACTAAACTCATTGAAGATATTTTGGCCAACTATTTGCTGCAATATCATTATCTGCAGTAACCATTATAGTTTGTCTGCAATATTTCAGCGCCTTGATTGGACCAAGCCACCAAGATTTCATAATCACCTCGTAGAATGGACTAGTCTCCATGGTGGGAATAGGTGGTTTCTTTTCCTAGGACCGTACTTGAGAAATGGGACTGCCATATGTTACATTCCCCCTGTCTTTTGTACTTGCTTCTCAGGGAATCTGTTGGTTTCCTCAACTTGCACATTCAGGGGAGATGACTGGAATATTAGTTGGAAGAGGAAACTACAATAGTTCACATGGCTAGGGTCCATAGGGAAGACGAAAGGGAAAATGATAATTAACAGTACAAGGTAGAGTGGTGGGAATTAGAGATATGTGAGAATTGAGATTTCCCTTTTTATTAAATTACATCTGTCAGTGCTTGCTGTGTAATGTTTTTCTCCTTCTCTTAGTCACAAGAACTTCCTGTTTGGATGCCTTCAAGCTACTTAGTGCTTGAACAGCATTGGCATTTTTTACCTTAAATTTGTGGCAATTTCAATAACTTTGTAAGAAACATCACTTAATCAAACTTAATATAATATCTCTGTTATAACAGATTTTATTATAATTTTTTTCACACACTGGCTTCTGTTTCCTGGATCAACCTCACTTTGTATGTCCAAATCCTGTCCACTTCAGTTCTAGTGTCTGCCCATGCTATTGCAGTTCATTTACCTCTTGACATCATGAAATTTCCTTCTACCTGCTCCTCTTCAAAGTGTGTTTCTAAAAAAGTAATAGCTATGCTCTTACTTGTGGAAAATTTAAAACTTGGAACATAAATTTGGTTACTTGTCTTCATGTCAAATGTAATACCACCAATCTAAACAAGGCCTAGGTCACTCAATGAATATCATCAGATTCTTACTCAAAACCAATTTTGCAAACGTGTACATATTAAGGCCTACTTTGTCTTTAAGAGTCAAAATCTCCTTTTTTTTACAACCGCATTCCTCTTGTAGTTAAAATCATGAAGCTATCTCTTGTTATGAGATTCAACAAATAATTTATTATTGGATGACATGGTTGTATAGCTGAATGTTAGTGACACATATATTATCAGTGTTGATCAATTGTGCTAGAGTAGTTGAAGTGACACCAATGGCATTTTGTATGTAATGTTTGCCTAAATGGACTAAATGTGCTAGAGATGATTTCAATAAAGATATCAATGTGCATGCTTTGAGGCATATCACTCTTGTAGCTAAATGTTTTAGCGAAAAGAGTGTAATGGCATATTGTTTCATAGGCAGCAGAAATTGAATTGCCCTCTTTTTCCTATTAGTTTTATACTGTGATTATTAGCCCCCCCTGCAAACATGCACTTCTTTAATTCTGCAGATATAAGTTACGAAATATTGAAGAAACAGAGGCTGCTAAAAAGCTCTTGCAAGAGAAGCGACTTGTGGGTAAAACTAAATCCGAGTTGAATATTCCCTCAAGTTACAGTGCTGACTATTTTCAACGCGGTCGAGATTATGCTGAAAAACTTCGAAGAGGTTTGTTATGCATGTTGGGCGTTGTCTCTTTTTGCTTATTTGTTTATCCGAGAGACTTGTATCTTGGTTTCATTTAGCCATTTAGGGTTTCAATTTCGACAATTCGGAAGTTTTTCTCCAACTTTCATAGTTTTGACCAAAAATTAAAAAAAAAAATCAAAATTGTTTGAAAAGTTGCAGGAAAAAAATAAATGAATGAAATTTTTTATGTTATATAAGTTTTTTATTTATTTAGTTGAAGCTAATATTGATATAAGTGAAAGTTATCAAGTATACTAATTGTCAAAATTGTGAACATACATACACACACATACAAGGTTTGCCATATTGGTGCATACCATCCCATACTGGGCATACCAGACTGTGCCAATACTGAACCAAGACTCGATATGGGAGGCACAATGAGTGTCGGTATGCCAAACCAATCTCTGCACCGAGCATATACCAACATTGTATTAGCATGATAAAGGTATAGAGTCCGGTATCCAGTTTGTTAACCTTGCATGTATACATACTAAATACATATGTGGATAGTTACATACATATGTCGAACATATATACATACACAATTATTTATTTCTTGAACTTAAGTTATTCAAAAATTCATTACACTTAGAAAGTTTGATGCTTTTTTAGTGCTTGCTCCATTAAATCTTTTTATGCTTTTAAAATTCACAAATTTATTGAATTTGAGCATTTAAATGGTTATTTAATCATCTACATGCAATTATTGAATTTTATATTTATTTTATATGCACAAGTTATTATTCCTTTGGAAAGTCCTATATTTAGTTGTAAGTCATTATAAAGTATTTCTGTGAGGGACTTTTCTGATGCCTCCACCCATCAAGGATTATTTTTATTGTCTATCTGCTCTTTTAATTCGGAAAAAGAAAGAAATTGCTTGAAAGTTTATACTGTATAGCCTATGTACTTGATAATAAAATGATGCAATATAAAACTTAGGCTTAGTTTGGACTGAAAGTAGCAAAAATCACTAAAACTGGACCAAAATTGGTTAGTTTTGGTTGAACTTGAATAAATTACCACAACTAAAATCAGGGTTCAGTGTCATTATGATTTCAATGTCACTGGTTCACGGAATTGAAATATGAAAATAGCTTTTCCACATGCGGGGATAAGACTGCGTACATCTAACCCTCCTCAAGTCTCGCAGTGGTAGAAACCTCATGCACTGGGCTGCCCCTTTCATTTTGATTTTGGTGGAAATTAAAAACCTCTGCTTTTTACTCTTGAGATAAGAGTTTGTGGGTGAAAAGATAGTTATTATACCCATATACTTTCAAAGTTTGTTGTTTAACTGAAGTGTGAATTGATTATCATAATTTATGAAAGTATCAACTTGATCTATTATTGGTGTTGGGGCCCCTCTAGATGTGGTTTATGCTAATTAAAGAGAAGCATGATAAACAAATCAGCCAACTTAAATAGTAGCAGCAATAGATTTCATCCTAGTGAATTTGAATATCAATGCGAAAGGAAATTGGCGATCCATAAAGTTAATAAAAAATAGGCTTTTGCAATTTATAGAATATGAGAATAGGTATCTAAGTGAATTAATAAGCTCAAAGAATTTTTATAATATTCTTTAAGAAATTTTTTCATCTTTTTGACTTAATGTTTTGGCTGGGATTGTAGTCTCCTACAGTACATTCACTATGAGATGCTATTTAGACTAGTACATATAACACTATGGAAAAGCCAGTTGATAGACTGAATCATCTCTGCAAAGTGCAGCTTTCATTTTTTACTAAATCTTTTGTATT
This sequence comes from Phoenix dactylifera, assembly GCF_009389715.1. Lineage (NCBI taxonomy): Eukaryota > Viridiplantae > Streptophyta > Magnoliopsida > Arecales > Arecaceae > Phoenix > Phoenix dactylifera. The sequence goes on along the minus strand of NC_052392.1, from coordinate 40,650,432 downwards.
CTCTACATTTTTAAGTTAATGTTTCTGAACTTGTAGTATTGCTTCATTGTCTGGTTTCCACTATGCCATCTCTTTGTAAATATAAATCCTTTATTGCTAATTATATCTGGCCTGGCTGCTATGTGCTCCTCTCATAATCCTTAAGAATTGAATTAGTGGCCTTTCTTAGGTGTTATTATAGCCATCCCTAAACTTTTCAATTTGGCCTTTACATCAATTATCTATCCTTTTTTGAATTGTTATTGTGTTTTACTCGTGCTTGATGCTACAAATGTGTTTCGCATTTGGAATATTCATAGGTATTAGTCTTTCTACATGCAGAACATCCAGAATTGTACAAAGACCGAGGTACGCAAGCTAATGACGTGGGAACCAAATCAACTGAAACTAACAATCCAGATGCTCCAGGGAGGAGGCAAGCTGCCACAGATGAGTTCATGCTTGAGCGTTTTCGCAAGAGAGAAAGAAATCGTGTCATGCGCAGATAGTAGTTGATGTAAGTCTGCAACATTATCTCAGTCAACAAGAAAGGCTAGGCATGGCTTTTATTAATTATTGTTTCTGTTTCTTTGTTTTGGTCCTAAGAATTTGATTTCGACTAATTCAAAAATGCAAATTTCTTGTGAAATTAATGAACATTTTTAATTGATATTTGCATTTTATGGGATTAGTTTGTTATAATTGTTGTTTTTCTTCTTCTAAGTATAGTAAACTCTTGGCCATATGTATAGTCATTTCAAAGACACTTACTTCTCATTTGCTATTTGCTATGTACTGATGCATAATCAGTTATGTGATAGTGGTTTTGTTGCTTTAAGTCGCGGTGTTGTAGAGATTTTCTAGATAAAATAACTGCAATCTTATGATATCTGCCTTTCTTTTTTTAATTTCATTTTCAGTAATATTCTTTTTCTTTCTTTCAATATGTCTAGCCATAGAAGACTCAGCTAGACTTTTTTGACATTAATAAAATCAGATTATTGACAAAACCTAGCCATATAAGAGTTGGATTATTCTCATGTTATGGGACATCTCCTGTCATATTTTAAATCATTGGGTCAAATATGATCAGTTTAGATAAATGAGAATCATCTCTCTTGAATTTGAATAAGCCCCAACTATCAACCTCCTGTTGCGTTTTGCCATGTCTTGTATTGTCCTTTCCCTTTTCACCTTCATCCATCACTTCTCCCATTACCGTCATTATCACATCACTATCATCCCTAATTGTTATCCACCCTTCCACCATACCCATCCTCCAGCTTCACTTCCTACCCCATCCCCTCCATCCCTTCTTAACCCCTTTCTATGGCCACTAACCTTAACCCAATTCCTCTATTGTGATTGCCACCAATGTTCATGGCCCGTGGAGGGTTGATGAATGCAAACATGTTGGGGCGATGGGCTTGTGGCAGAGGAGTGGGATGGGTGAATGGAGCAAATGAAGGACAAGGGTGGTGGAGGTGGGTTATGATAGAGGAAGAGCAAGATTGTCGATGTAGTTGGTGGAGGAAGGGGCTAGTGGTGTTGGTCTAATGGTGGAGGATGGTGGAGATGGGTTGTTATGAGCATGATGTGGGGTGATTAGAGGATTGGGAAGCAAACGGGAGGTAGCCATGGTGGAGCTGAGGCAAAGAAGGGGTGGAACATGTGGTGGGATGAAAGAGGAGTGGATGTTGGTGGGTAGTGAATGGATGAGGGGGCCTGGTGTGGGAGGTACAGAGGGAGAGAAGAAGGATGGGGAGAGAGGGTGATGCAGGCTGAGAAGACTTGACATTAGCTTCAAAATAGAGCGGAAACTATAATTATCTTAGAAATTAGTCGTCTTAAGCAAGATATGATCAAAACCTAGAAGTCTGAAAGAAAGAAATTAATTTGAAAATTAGAAAGGCTAGGGAAACTAGATCTACAAGCTAGGCATACCTAGTAGCTTCTTCGCCTTACTACCAAAGGGTTTCTACATGGTAAGGAATTCGCCAACTAATCCATTGAAGCACGTTGCGACCAAGGAATTCATCAATTGGCCTCACCATTATTCCCAGAATCCATCAGGACTTGCATAGATTTTACTACACTGGAAAAAGGAGAAAGATAGCACCCAAAAGAATAATTCTCATTAACTTGTGAAAATAAGAGGTGCATATTATAGGATCAAGGATGCCTGTAAGGGATAAGAATGACTGGATGTTATTAGATTCCTTGGAAAGCTTTTAAAAAAAGCTCATAAAACACATGAACTAAGACTTCTCACTAAAAGGGCACTTGTAGAAGAAAAAGTGTTCCCACGACGACCTAGCTGCTGCCTGAATGCTTCAGGCAATACTTATGGTCTTGTAGGATTTTTTTTGACATGAAAGTCATCAGTTTTCTCAATCTTGGCCTTTGACTCAGATTTGGTCTCTAGTCCTTCGGACAGTTGATCCTGTGCTATTCAATTTGAAGGAGTCGGGCTTAGAGTCAGTTGCTTCATCCGCAGGTCTTCTAGAAGGTGGCTTTTGATGTTGAACATGGATATGTCAAATGTCTTCCAGTGGCAATTATATTGCCATTGGAATAAAGGTGGGACGTGGACCCATCTTGTTCTAATGGTGATTGTGATGCTCTTGGAAGACTTTTGGTAGTGAATGAGGTGTTGTTGAGCACTTTTTCACTATCAATTGCCTCCTGATGGAGTTAGCTTGCCATTGAAACATTTCTGGTGGTGGGATGTTTGCTACTAGATGCTCAATCCACATGGCTTCTTGAGAGTTATCGAGCCTCCATATGAACCTTCTGATGAGTCTAACTCATGGGGCCGCAGGTATAGGTAATCATGACTATAGTAGTTAAAACTTGGCCACCTGTTGGATTGGGATCTCGTTGAAATGAACCCTAGAATAAGCTCGGATGCCAAACGTGGTAGCGGAGGAGAGAGGAAGGAGAGCGAGGAGAGAACGCATTTCAGATGTGGAGAAAAGAGATTTCTATTACTCCAAGGGTCTGAAAGGTTCTGCCTCAACATGGGTGAGGTCGTCCCCTTTTACAGACCAAAAACATAAACTGGATTCCAAGCATTCTTAGAGTCCGAAAGTTAGCTCTGCTGCTTGTGGCCAATAGGTAAAAGAATGACACGACTAAAGAAAGAAAAAGGAAAGATCGAAAAGACTCAAAGCAATTTGCTTTTCAGAAAGTAAAACATCTTGCTTTTACAAAAGTTGCTTTTCGAAAAGCCGATTCCTTTTTTTTTTTGATTAGAGTGATTTCTTCCGCCCGAAGAAAAGCTGATATCGGCATAAAGCTAAAGTAGCTTTATGAAAAGTAGATTCCTTGTGCCAGAGATTTTTTCCTCTGAGGATGTGCTCGCATAAAGCTGACTTGACTTAAAGTGGCTTTATGGAGGAAAGAAAATTCCTTGGCTCCGAAGCAATGCTCTGTAAGGCTAATGTAGACATAAAGCTGCTTTATTACAGCTGAGGCGACGTTGTCGGGCGCCGAAAGTAGATTCCTTCTGATAATTGTCCGCCGAAAGCTTATTCCTTCTGGATGAAGCTTGCCGAAGGTGGATTCCTTCTGTTTGGTGTTAGGTGACTCAACTATTGATTTGGCTGATCACATGTCTCGGTCTGCTGAGGCTGATGACGATCAGTCTGAGTGATGGGCAGGCTCTTTGCCTTTGCCTTTGTCCTGTGAATTGAGCTTAATTGCTTGAAACTTGATTGCTTCTTTTCTTGGTTTAGTGGCAAGAACTCTCTGCCACATAGCTTCTGTCTTGTTCTCTGGTTTGAAAGACTGTGCTTCGTCTTCGTAGGGGTCCTAAGATTCTCCTGCTAGGCATCTATATTTGTTATTATCCTCTGGTAAAGATGCAGAGGATGAATTGGTTTTTATGGAGGCAGTTGATATTGGATGTGCCTCGAATGTGCAGTAAATTGCTGCTTCATATGATCAAGATATTTGACCATGATCTCCTCAGTGCAGTGAGGATGCTTTCTTGCAAACTTATTTTAAGTTAACAAAATAGCTATCATGAAGGTCAGCTGATTGCTGAGATATGACATGTTGATTCATGCTCCTATAGAAAATTAAATTAGTTTTTTATGGTGGTGATTATGTCATCATATTTTTCTCTGGGCATGCCCAGCCACCACTTATATAAAAACTTTTTTTTAAGCGCAGGAAGATTTTTTTTGGCTTCCATTTTTGCGGATAGGGCCCATTTTCATATCCATGCCATATAAGTGGTGGCTGGGCATGCCCAGAGAAAAATATGACGACATAATCATTACCATAAAAACTAATTTAATTTTTTATAAGAGCATAAATCAACATGCCATATCTCAGCAATCAACTGACCTTCATGATAGCTATTTTGTTAACTTAAAAAATAAGTTCGCAAGAAAGCATCCTCACTGCATTGAGGAGATCATGGTCAAATATTTTGATCATATGAAGCAGCAATTTTACTGCACATTCGAGGCACATCTAATGTCAACTGCCTCCATGAAGACCAATTCATCCTCTGCATCTTCCCCAGAGAATAACAACAAATACAGATGCCTAGCAGGGGAATCTCAAGACCTCTACGAAGATGAAGCACAATCTCTCGGACCAGATGACAAGACAGAAGCCATGTGGCAGAGAGTTCTTGCCACCAGACCAAGAAAAGGAGCAATCAAATTCCAGCCAATCAAGCTCAATTCACAGGACAAAGGCAAAGGCAAAGAGGCTGCCCATCACTCAGACTGATCGTCATCAGCCTCAGCAGACCGAGACATGTGATCAGCCAAATCAGTAGTTGAGCCACCAAACAGAAGGAATCCACCTTTGGCAAGCTTCATCCAGAAGGAATCAGCTTTCGGCGGACCATCATCAGAAGGAATCTACTTTTGGCGCCCGATAAAGTCGTTTCAGCTGTAATAAAGCAGCTTTATGTCTACATTAGCCTTACAGAGCATTGCTTCGGAGCCAAGGAATCTCCTTTCCTCCAGACAAAGGGAATCTCCTTTCCATAAAGCCACTTTAAGTCAAGTCAGCTTTATGCCAGCACATCCTCAAAGGGAGAAGTCTCTGGCACAAGGAATTTACTTTTCATAAAGCTACTTTAACTTTATGTCAACTTCAACTTTTCTTCAGGTGGAAGAAATCACTCCAGCCAAAGAAAAAGGAATCGACTTTTCAAAAAGCAACTTTTTTAAAAGCAAGATGCTTTACTTTCTGAAAAGCAAATTGCTTTGAGTCTTTTCGGTTTTTCCTTCTTTCTTTAGTCTTGTCATTCTTTTATCTGTCGGCTACGAGCGGCAGAGCTAACTTTCGGACTCCAAGAATGCTTGAAATCCAGTTTATGTTTTTGGTCTATAAAAGAGGATGACCTCACTCTTATTGAGGCAGAACCTTTCAAACGCTTGGAGCAATTGAAATCTTTTTTCTCCACATTTGAGTTGAATTCTCTCCTCGCTCTCCTTCCTCTCTCCTCCGCTTCCACGTTTGCACCTTGCTTCAGCTGGAGCATCCAAGTGTAAAGGGTTCATGAGTAGTCATAGAAAATGTAGCAATCTTACAGTTTATCCTTTGAGCCCATGTTGTGATAGGTGTCGTGCCATAGTAGACCACCAGCTGTGGGCTGGGCCTTTCGACTTAGCTTTGACAAATTGGACTTGCTTCTCATCGGATAAGTGATGCCAATTGAAATAGTCATTAATTGAGGCTAGCTAATTTTGGAATGCTGCTTGCTCCGACTTTCTAAAGAAGTCGTCTATGGTCAAGTGCACTATTTTATTTTGTCCTTGCGAGGCTGCTGGTTCTAGTTGTTATTATGGCAATTCTGGTGTGGCAAGTTACCAGCGTAAGGGAAACTAGGAAAAAACTTGCTTTAATACTAAAATTTGTTGATGAGGGTGGAGAAGGCCTAGCATTAGATTTAGAGTGAAGTAGTGGAAGATTGTAAATATCTAAGCAAGAAATTAATTTTCTTAAGCAAGATATGACTTAAATCTAGAAGTTACAAAGTAAGAAATTCATTTAAAAAACTAGAGTCCTAGGCAAACTAGATCTAAGAGCTAAGATACCTAGTAGTTTCTTCACTTTGCGACCAAAGAGCTTCTAAATGCCAAGGAATCTACCAACTGATGCCTCAAAGCATGCCACAGCCAAGGAATCCCCTAGTTGGCCTTGCTGTCATTTCTAGAATCTATTGAGACTTGTACAGAATTCATCAAGCAAGGAAAAAGGAGCAAAATAGCATCCAAAAAAGATAATTCTCATTAACTTGTGAAAACAAGGGGTACGTAGGGGAATATTTATAGACTTTTGAGCAAGGTCCGCTATACCGGTACCGGTCGGCGTATCGGTGGCGGCCCGGTACGACCGCCATACCGGTACCGGTCGGCGTATCGGTGGCGGCCCGGTACGGCAGTTGTACCGGCCGGTTTTCTAATGAAAAGCTCTCGGTACCGGATTCCACGCTGATCCGGTACCGGTCTCAGCCCAGACAGGTACGGGTTGGTACGGGCCGGTACGGCATGCCATGCTTTTGAGGCATATACAAGGAATAAGAACAACTGGATGTTATCTGAATCCTTGAAAAACTTGAATGAAATAATGCTCCTAAATCATCTAAACTAAGTCTTTTCACTGAAAGGGTGTTCCTAGAAAGGAAAAGTGTTCCGCTAGCAACCTAGCTACCATTGCAATGCTTCGAATGGTAGTTATGCTACTGTCAGATCTAATTTGATGATGAAAGGTTCACCATCAATTTTCTTAGTCTTGATCCTCGACTTGGACTTGGCCCCCAGTCCTTCAGATATTTGGTAATGTGCAGTTGGATCTTCTAGAAGGTGGTTTCGATGGTGAACATGGAATTGTCAAAAGTCTTTTGACGGTGATACATGGCCAGCGGAATAGAGGTGGGACATGGACCTTTCTGGTTTTGACGGTGATTGAAAAGCATCATTGGAAATCTTCTAATGGTGAATGTGGCGCTGTCGGGCACCACTTCTAATGGTGAGTTGTTCACCATCAACTGCCTTTTGACTGCAGTTGACTTGCCATTGGAATGTTTGCACAGTAAATGTTTGCGATTGGATCAGAGCTTGATCCACATGGTTCCTTGAGAGTTCTCGGGCCTCCATATGACCACTTTCAATGGATCTAACTCATGGTGCCCTAGGCAATTATGATTAGGGTAGTTGAACCGTAGGGTTGCACATATCTGGCTTGCAACAGCGGGGAAGGGTTTTTCTTTTTTTTAAAAATTAACTTTCTAGATCATTGTATTTGGCATAATCTTGATTCAACGACTCGAAATTTGATGCAAATGGATGCTCTTGCTCTTAAAAAGAGGTTAGCCCATCTTATCATATAATATGGTGTTCAGCATTCAGTATTAGATATCTATGGACCTGTGGAAAACAACCAAGCTGCAATATAAGGTTCACTTATGTTATCTGGCAATGAAATAACATATATTCCTAACATGTATGAAAGCCTGAAAATTGGTTGTCCTCAAACTATATGGATACTTATGATGAAGCAAATATTTTGGACATTGTATTTCCATTATTATTTGAAAAATGATTCCTAATTTCTAGAGGAGAGAGCTGGTTGGCTTTTGCTTAAGTTTGAGGAGCAGTGATTAATTGCTTTCTTTCTCATTTTTTTCTATGTCAAAGAATTATTTCAATTAGTAAAGAAGGAATTACCTAGAATAATTGTTTTGCTTGCCAAGATGAACCAATTTAAACTCAAAGATCCGTGAAGGGGCAAAATAGTGAACTCTCTGTATATTTGTGCTGTGCAGAAAAGAAGTTTGGTGATGCATATGATGTTCCAGTTACGGAAAGCCTCTCATACCTGCCTATGCTTGATCTATTGAAAACGACTGCATGAATTTCTTGAATATTTTTCTTAAATTTAATTCCTATTACGTTTTTCTTGTACCATCTTCTGTACTGAAAAAAATTACTTGAGATCACCTTTGTTTCGCCGCAAAGAAGTATATGGGCATCTAGTCCAGGAACCAGTACTATTCTTGATTAGACTAAGCATCAGATTCAATAATACTATAACTAATATTGAAGTATGTTGATAGCATCAGTTTCTGTTGTGGAAGAAAGAAATTCTAGAAAGGAATCTGGAGATAAGTGGCTATTGAGAGCACGTAAGAAGAGGGAGATACGTTTGGTTATGGATGGTTGGTATGCTTGTCCATCAGTGTCGAAAAGCATAACCCATCATGCAGCTCTTGTTTGCAGTTCAGGGTCCATGTTGATGGCAAAAACATGGCTCTATTCTCGTGCAGTTCTTCTTCTAAAGCACACCTTTTATTTTTTACAATTTTAAAGATTATGTTCTGCTTTCCAACTTGGCTTCCACTAGACAAGCATAGAGCTCCACCCAGTAATAACGACCCACCATGAAGTCTGGAGAATATATTCTCTTCTATAAATCCAAGCGTGCAGGCTACATGGATAATTTTAACCTCTTAAGTAGCCATGTCTGCTTGTTCTGTTGGAAAACCTTTACGCTAATTTGGAGAATGCCCTGCATAATCTTCTGGCTCTTGCCTTCTCACTCTCCTGTGCCTTTCTTCTCTCCATGTTCTGCCCTATGTTTTCGAAAATTCTGCACTTTCTTTTTCCTCTTTTACTTTCCACTGCAGTATGTGCTATGCAGTGGCAAGAAAGATCTTACTTGTCAATAGGGCAATGGCTGAATTCAGAGTATATCAAGTTTATGGTGAAGTGAACTTTAGCATACATGACAATCACATTGAACTGTGCTGCTTTTTATCGAAGTCAGCGTGAACGGGATGAAGATGGTGAGAAAATAATATTTGCAGGGAGGCTAGAGGCAGGAGAATGTAATGGATGATGATGTGGCATCTCTTGAGGTAGACAGGCTAGGTGAAGGATTGTGGGATTGCTACTTTGGGAGATGCTTAAAATAGTACTGCACGGGCAATGTGCTGAAGGAAGGAAGTAATCTGAAGGAAATGTAAGCTATGCTTCGCAGTTGACTGCTTCCAAGTGACATGTTTTTTTTCCATGTAGTTGATTTAGAAAATCAATCTATGAACTTGTATCGATTGGCTTTTATACTCTCATTTGGAATCCCTTCTTGCCTATCCTGTCAAAATTTTGGTCTTTAACAATTGAAAAGCACGGTTGCACAATGAGTTTCTTAACTTCATGGTGGGGGATGCTCTGTTGCATGAGCCAAATCAGCACAAACTGATATTCCAGACCTATGAATGTGATTTCATGATCTCATGATCATTATGGGTATTCATAATGTCCTTGCGGACTCTTATTTTAATAATGCACCTTTAGATGCTTTGTTAATTGCATAATAGTTGTCATTTTTCAACTAAAAATATGGTGCTTAGTGGGTATAATAAATGTATGGAACTCTCCTATAGATGTTTGTGGAGTAGTCTGCAATAGGGCTGCAATATTTCTCATTTTAATGTTTATGAATCTATAATTTCATATAGTAATTTGTTAATGACATTGTTAAGTTGTTATCAATCAATACCTTATCACCGAGTGTTGGCATGTTGTCGATGAAGGATTAGATGATGTATTAGAATAAATCTAGGTATACCACGTCAATTTGTTTTGATCTTCATTTTTTGCCTCGAAAATTCACAAGTAGCTCGACGGACTTGGTTCTGCTGTTGTTCTGATGCCTGGATGATCACAACCATGCGACTGCACGAGCTATGGTAAAGAGAGAAATAAATGAAGGCCACAGTCTCAATCGTCATCTATCATGTTCGCTAATTGTTGATCAAGCTCTATATGATGTGGATTGTGGGCTATTGATGACATAAAATTAGATCATCGAGACTGCCGATCAGTGTGTAATATTTTCTACTAACACATCATATTATCAGTGAGGAACTAAAATTTCAAGTCCTCTTCAAGTTTACAAACACAACGAAATGTAGTATCGAGCAGACCTGGTTTATCACCCTTAGTGCACTAATATTAAGCTCATCAGATCAGATAATTCAACGAGCTCCACCGGCATCTTTTTTATTTTCTTGATTTAACGAAAAAGATGGTCGGCCCTGGATTCAGCTTCAGGATTGCCTTAGCTTTATACTGAAAGTATAAAAGGAACTTGCGAACGGAAGCCTGGATGCAAGGGGAGCTTTTATCGTTTATTCCACAGAATCATGCTGCTAGGTGGGCTACTTTAATCTAAAGCCGCTGCCTAGGCAACTCAAAATCTGATAAGAGTAAAGAGGGAAAAGGGAAGAAATGACACAAGAAGATCAGAGCGGCATGGTGTTGCTGCAGTGTGCTGAAACTGCCTGAGAGTCAAAAGAAGAGGACAATTCCAGATCAATTGTTAAAATTGGATTGATGTGGCGTAGGTGTCGCCAAATTTCCAGGTGGAAGGTGCCACATTATATGCGGTCTTGACCCGGCCATCATCGGTCTGCACCCGGAAGGACAGGCTCTGTCCATTCAAGTAGGTAAGGGTGTGCCAGTTCATGCCCCAGTTCCTACTCATAACAATCCAATCAGTTCCGGATCCTTTGATCCACATGCCGAAGACCACGCCACTGCCCCCTACATTGGACACTAGAACCAGTTCAAAGTAGTCCCTGCCGTTGATGGCGAACCTGATGCCTCCAGTCCTCTGGCATGAAACCCTGCGAATGCTCTAGTCAGAGATGAATATATATATATATATATATATATATGTATGCCCAAACAACCATCTAAAGCTTAGCTTATATATGCTCTGGTCTGCGCTGCTGCGCTCGAGAATGGCATTACCTCCTGTAGTAAACGGGCACTATCCCCCCTCGGTAGATGGCGATGGTCTCCCAGGCAGGCTGAGACATGTCGAAGTGCTCCCTCGGTGGGTTGCACCACCCGCCATTGTCATTGGGCAGGTCGTAGTTGGGCGGGCAGTAGTTGGTAGCTGTGACTGTAATGGACGTGCCCTTCTTGCACCACGGTGACTTGCTTGCATCGCAAACTATATGGAAGCACATACCGCACGAGCCGCCGCTGTTGAACAGCGCCGTGCTCAGCGCCGCGTTCTCGATACCATATCCATCGTTGTATAGATTTCCGTAGCCACAAGCTCCCCCTGCGTTCATGCCGACGCTCGCTCAAAAGCTCTATATATCATCCGGCCCAAAAGGATTAATTTGGACAGGAAGCATGCAGTATTTTTGGAATCTCAGAACGTGGAAATGAGAAGTCTCACAGATCGAGTTCTTTGCCTAATCTCTTTTGTGCATTAGGTTTATTATCATCAAAGTCAGGCTTCTCGAGTTTACATTTGGTGTCTGATGAGCAAAGACTAGGATCATGCATGCAAAGACCTAATTTAAAGCAGCGCAAAACAGACGTCGGGTATAAACATAGATAAAGGCTAAGGGAATATGGTGCAGGTCCACCTACCCATGGTGCCAGAAGCATCACCTCCTCCATAGAATGTGGCAGAGGCAGGTATCCATTGGGCCATCGATCCTCTAGATTCAGAGGCGAGCGAGGCCACCAATATCAGCAGGGTAGCTCCGAAGCTAGCAGCCTTCTCCATGTCTCTTCGCAAAACCGGATAGCGGAGCTGATAGGCTGCTACTGCATGCTTTTCCGAATTCAATCCATTACCTCTCTCTTTATAATGTACCACATCTTAGCTCTTCAACTGCTTCAACCACTCTAAATTTCCTCTTCTATTAAAGAAGAAGCACGATCATATGTCTGCGGCTTGTTTTAGTTGACCGCATGCAAGCCCATTACTTCCCAATGTAGCCCAGTTGACCTCCAATGCAGCATTCTCATGCCAGTTGCCCGGCAATGCAAGTCCTACAATAGTTCGACTTCGAGTTTCCTGCAACTTGATTGGATTCCATATCCCCAATAGCACCATTTTCCGTAAATTTATTATGACGTGTACCTGCGACGTCAGAGGAAACACGTTTTCCTTCCATACTGTCATATAAAAAATTGCTTGTGCCCGACTATTAGCCTAGAGGTAGCCACCACCCAAGGAGCGTAGAAATGGAGGTCGCAATCCAACTCGGTCTTTTTTAATCCAAGACAAACCAAACGATCATTCTTTCCCTATTATTATTATTATTAGTAAACTTCATTACATTGGAGAAGTTAGTTAGAACATGCACTCCCGTAGTACAAGGAGGCCGGAAGTGTACACCGGAAGTTTGCGATCCATCACATGGTTAATTCTTAGACCAATTCAAGGGTCCAACTCCGTAAGCTAGAGATGATGCCGGTGGATATATATAATAGGTGTATGGTTGCACCAGCATCACGAACTGCATGTCAAAGCTAAGATTCCGAATAGGAACTGTTGTAATTAAGAATTACACGTGAAAGGCTTGAGGATGCGCTCCCGTATCATGGACTTTCCCAGACTTGAAGCAAGAACACATGCAGCACATGGGCCTCCCTCTACCTCTCTTTAACCCATGGTCGTGGTGCTATTCCCATGGGGACGGAAAAAGGAAGGGAGAGAGAGCCTGTGACTCCATTTATATGCTCAAAAGCAATTAACTCCGGTGTGGTTGATGACCGCATGCATGTGCATCCTGGAGTGCAGCAGGTCAACTCTAGCTTTGCCGAGCGAGCAACAACTTGGTTGCAGCCCCTACTCCAATTGTGGAGAAATTAAGACCGCGCCATTAATTCGTCAATTCCCGTGATATTTGTCCTTGCCTTCACAGTAGTCTTGCAAAAGGCTTCAAGAATCTGCTGACGCCATTTCTTTTGTCAGCACCCCTCTGAATTGAACCTCCTCTGTAATTTAACCTTCATGCATGCCTGCAAGCTAGGGATAAGATGGATGAAGCCTGAAGGAGATGTTTTTCGCATTTTTAGCATCTCAAACTGATAGACAAGGTATAATTGCCATCGACTTTGAGTTCAGATTTGGACTCATGGACACGATCCCTGCCCCAAAAAAATAATAGGTAAGCTCGATAGTTTGTTCTATAAGCTCGTTAGTTTGTGCTATCTGTCATAGTCATGCTGTTGTTCTATAATAACTACAATAATGTTCGAGGAGCTATGATGATCCTAACTTGTAGTCCAGCCACCATAAAATTTCCCAGAAAGAGCCAAGCACATGAGAACAGCCTGTGCCCTCTTGACGGGCATCGGGTAGGAACCAGGAATAGCATTCCAGCCGTTATACATATACAGTAGGCAATCTTCGGAGACTAGGAAATGTGAGCATCCTATTCCAGTAGCATCATCCGTGGATTTTAGTCTAGGTTAAATGCAAGATTGTTTTCTTTTTTTATTCTTTTTCTTTTTTTTTTATTTAACACTGTTTTGTTTAAAAACAAGGTGATCTTGAAACAGGTGGCACCAACTTGAACGCATTTTAGCCCGGCTCACACCCTACGGGTGTGAATACAGCCAACAAAATTCAAAAATAACAAAGCAGAAAAAGACTCTGGTACTATGTTGCACTTCCTTCAAATAAAACCTCCAGAATGGTGGGCCGCATAGAAAGCGACCCAATCAGCTGCACAATTCGCTTCCCTGTGGATATGTGTAGCTAGCCTGATGGGTCCCACACCTGCAAGAGTCTGCGAATGCATTTCAGCCTTAGAGCTTATCTTTTTCGGTATTGAAAGAACCTCTAGGGACCGGATAATCGCTGGGAGCATATCCCCAAGCATCCAAGCCACACACATTGGACCCTCTGACAGCTAGTCCTGTAGAAGTGGGCCCGAGTAATTTTGGATCGCAATCCCTAATCAAAATCATCGGTCATCAGTTAGGGTTCTCGTCTCTCTGCCTCTACTGCCACTCCAATATCCATGAAGCTCATACATCATCGCCGGTACCAGTCGTCGGCAAGGTGAAGGCGAGCCTCTTATCGTCGACCAACTGCGGTTCCATTGAGGTATCATGATATCTCTCCCCCTCTATTTCATCTTCTATTTTCGTTCGGGCCTACTGCTCTTTCTATTGCTCCACCACCGTGATGTCTAATGGCGACTGAGGTTCCATCACCGTGATGATTGGCCCAACCCGGCTAGCCTCCTGTTAAACTGCTCGTTGATGCAATTGCCGCTTCTCCGCCTTCATCCCAGTGCCGCTCTCACGCTTGAGCCAGACCCAGGCCAGTCGATTCTCGAAGATGGGGTCATGATGGCAGATGCCGAAGGTTCGGCCGGGCCAGAGGAGGAGGAGGAGTGCTTGGGCTTGTCTAGTGAGGAATTAAGGGTGGAAGGGAGTGATGGGATGGGGATTGAGGAATTTGGTGATGGTTGCATGTCTAATTTGGGTCGACCTAACCGATTTTCGGGTCCAGCTCGGCCTGGTTTGTTAAATGATTTGGGCTTAAACCTGTCTCGAAGCTCTTCGAAATAAATTCTAGGTCGGGCTCGGCTAGAGGCGTGGCTCGTGCCGACCCGATCCGTTTACAGCCCTAGGTTCTACTGCTAACTGACGGATGGGCTTTTCTGCTATCCTTCTATAGGGTCCATTGCATTCCAGCTTTAGGGCACTAGTAGTATCTGAGAAAGAGGCCAAGGTCGAGAAAGAGCGGACGGCAATAGTGATATCATCGTCGTACCCACCACCGCTGCCGTACTACTGGCTATACAAGGACTACCTGGAGGACCCCAAGTCCGCCTCGAGCCCCCGCCACCCATCCACGATGCCGCCTACCCTCTCTTTGGTGCCACCTATACTGTATATAATATACGTAGATATAGATATACATATTTGCCACTTTCTTCTCGCTTTCTTGTTCTCTCCTTATAGTATATCTATCTATCTATTTGGATTTGGATTTGTTATTGTAGACGGACGTACGTGGTGCTGCCCAGCTTGGAGGATCAGGGCGTCCACGAACTCCATCCCAATGGCCCAAACATCGGTACCATACATGTATGCTACTAACTTTTACATCCATAACTTCCTTTCTTTCGTTCTTTTCATAATAATATGGTGCAACAAGAAAGCAACCTCATATTACGAATATAGTTTAGGGTTGAAGGGGGAAGCACCTCTGACCATCAAATGGATGTTATGGAGGAGGAGATGATAAAGTTCTGCTTTACCTAATTTGTTGCCTCCTCAAACAAGGAGGAGGATCTGGTTTCGCTTCTAGTTATAAATCCTCTTATTGTTCGATCCTGTCAGTGTTAATTCCATAATTCGAATAATTTGCAACTATCTTCAGCAAAAATAATTTGCAACTACTTCTGTTTAATTTCGTTTTCTTTCCTTCTCACTAAATTCTCTCTGGACCTCTTCACCTGTCATTATCGACCCCTTCCACCACCATAAATCTTGATCGATTTTCTTAATGCCGTCCTTAACTCCACTGTCTTTTCAATTGGTCATCTGCTGCTCGAAAGCTCAGGTGGTGCAACTTGCTTTGAAATACTTCTTGTTGAAGATGAGATCGAAAAGGTTCTTTCAGTTAATTTATCGGAATAATATCCAAAACTCCCTTTTTAGTTGCAAAGATGAACTCATAAAGCCTCCCCTTCGTATAAAAGTTGACAAACGTTTTCATAGACAAAATCGTGATTTTAAAATCAATTTCCGATATTGAGAAACCCGGAGTGGGAGGATTTGTTCTGGTTTGCACGGCTTTGAATGCAATTTCGTCGCTCTGAAGCTCCGGTCACCTATTTCCGCTGGTTGGTCCGAGTGCTCGAGGAAAAGCTCCATTGACGATGGATGCAATCGCAGTCTGGTCGCACTAGGCGTCTATTTTTTCTGGAATATCATTGTCTCAAGTTTTTCATATCAGAATGAGCCTTCCCTTCTCCCCCTCCTTCCCCTGTTAAGACTATTTTCAGTGCAACCATATACATGAAAAAATTCCATGGATACTTCATACCGACATCCAAAAAAGCCCTTAACTTTTGACCGTCGTCAGAGCACCATTCATCACACTCTTCCATCTCCCTCTTTCTCTTACAGCGGCTATAAGAAAGGGGCGAAAAAAATAAAAAAAGGGGAAAACAACGAAACAACCAGCCATTCCGTTCTCGTAAGGGTAACACCCATCATCAAATTTATGCGAATAGAGTCAGTCGATTTTTTAATCAAAGCAAGTAAATCATCCAAATTATCAAGATCAGGTAAACGAGTAGGGCGACAAAGCAGATGCTGTTACCTCTATGATTTTTTATACGGTCAGTTTGTTTATTTTAAAAATGATATGAATAGGGAGATTTATAGATTTATTTACAGTAAAACATAAAGATAAAATATATCCCAGACAATTCAACCATCCAACTTATAGCCATTCTTGTATCCATACCGTCAATAACCGATCCAATATATATAAATAGATATTAGCATCCAATTAATATTCGTATCCATATACAGATTTACCTAACGAAGGATTTTCTGAAGGCAAAACACTTGAGACCCGTCGATAGATTAACAGGCAGCAATCTTTGGCCTTACCTAATTCTCTTGGCATCTGCTGTCAACACTTCAAAGATGCATAGGATATGACGTCCTGTACAGCGTGCCATATGGACCTATCCCCGCAAATTTCCCATCATGGGCACGTCATTGAAGAAAACAAGATCCACCATTACTGCGAGCTGTTTAAAGGCCGCTGAACTACTAAATGTTGGGTAACCCTGCCCTCATGACCATTTTATTGACGTGCATAAACCGACGGAACTCGATTCATGAATTAAATTTCAAAGTGCTAGCTAATGGATCACCAATAACAGACGAGTTAACGTTCCTTACAAGTAGGCTCTACGTGCCCCAAGCACCATATGTTAAAAGTGATTGGGGGACACAAAGAGCTGCGCAGCACTGCAGTTAGTAGTTAACAGTCTGTTTTGTAACATAGTGGTTAGAGACCAGTGTTAGGCAGGTTCGATATCATCAGTGCAAGTGCTCGGCTACGAGCGTTTCCACTCCCAGCTTGATTAGAATGGTGTCCCAATCCTGCAAAGCCTGCATTATTCAAACATGGATCAGCGCCGGATGAGAATGCCTTGTTGCAAGTGCAACCACTGTGTATTCCCCACCTTAAAAACAAAGGTCAAAGCGAAAAGCTGTCTTCCATGCGAATAGAACTATGTATTTTGGATTTTTAGGGGCAAATATTCACAGAAAGGAAGTACTTTCAGAGCAAATCAGGAATTTAGTGCAGAAGAACATAATAAATGAGTATTCTAAAACTAGCAGAGGATGCACAAATTTCATGAGCCATAAATAATACAAAGCCATTCTTAACCATCCAACCAACAATTGGATTCCATAAATTACTTCGAATATGGACACTAATTGCTAAAGCTTGATAAATTGTGTATACTAAAAGATTGCTAGCTAATCATTGAAATGGATATTTGTTTAAAATCTATTCCGCAGACACCAAGAAACAAATTGAAGCAACAACATGGGGACTCAGTAAGAGCTTAAATCTAAATAATAGGAAATAAAAGGGTATGCATGCAGTACATG
This sequence comes from Phoenix dactylifera, assembly GCF_009389715.1. Classification (NCBI taxonomy): domain Eukaryota; kingdom Viridiplantae; phylum Streptophyta; class Magnoliopsida; order Arecales; family Arecaceae; genus Phoenix; species Phoenix dactylifera. The sequence goes on along the minus strand of NC_052392.1, from coordinate 40,633,003 downwards.
TTAATCATAATTCCACCAAACATGATGCCCATCATTGGCATATGAGACTGGCAGTGTTGATTCATGATCCACAGTGGGAGGCCAGTAGCATTTGCTGCTTTAAAATTGTATCTGTGATTATAAAACAGATCCTTCATTGCTTCTAAACTTCATTTTGGATCCAATCATCACATTGAGAAACTGAACCAGTTTATCAGCCATTATGTAAATGTAATTCGCCGAGGTGGATTACATAGTGAGCATATAATGGAGTCATCATACAAAGGGAGATTAGAATTTCCATGAGCAATGGTAGCATAAATCCAACCAACAGTTAATTTAATTCAGATGAGAACATCCATATCTCCAGGTTTTAAAGTTTGACAACTTGTAGCATTTTGGATAGGGTCTTTAACATGAGTTGTATACACTCGCAATTGCTAGTGGATTCTATACACACTACTTTTATCTAATACAACGAAGGAATGAAGAAGAATCTACATATGTAGCAGGCTGTGTTGATAAATGACATACGGTTACAGGCCCATCACAGCGGAACCAGAAATCTTCCCTTCGGGTGGCCAATAATAGATACTTCCAAAGACAAAATCTATCTACTTAAATATTGTATTTATTTTGATGAAATTATACTTAAAATACTTATTTTGATTAAAATTTTCCATATTTTTTTCCACAAAAAATCATAAGTAATTGCCAGGCTTACATCCTTGTACATTGTCCAATCAATCAATCCCTCAAATAATCGACTAACAAATAGACTTGCTTATTAATATAAACAAATAAGGGTTCATGATTGATAGATTATGAATTACATTTCTTTTTGTTAGATAGACTCCTCTTTAGTCTATTTTTTCTGCATAATATATTTTAAAAATTCCAGAATATCAATATAGCACAACTAATAGAAGAACAAGTGAATGGACCAATTTACCTTTTATCTCCTTTTTTATTTGACTGATTCAAAATTAAAGATCTAATGGTCAGATATAGCAATTTACAAAATCTTGAAAAGAATATAAATTTACTTATATAATAATAAGGCGCTTGGATGAATATTCAATTTGAAAGCTTAAAGAAAAGCTATAACGAGTCTCTAATAGAGAATAAAAATATAAAAAAATACTTACTTTGAATATGAAAGAAGGAAAAAAAGGTCTGTTTACTCCTTTTCCTCTTCATTTACTTCTAATCCTTTTTTTACCGTCATTATTGTACTCTGAAAACTTTAATCTTTTTTTGATTCAATAAAATGACATTACATATAGGTACACTAATTTACTATGCAATGGTAATCAGATAAATTATATGGAAAGAGATTTATGATAATATTCATTTAATGTTATAGTGTGGTCAAAGTTCACATAAATTTACAAGAAGTTATTTGGTACAAATATCTACATTTGTTAGTTGGTCACGTGGTTCCTTAAAATGGTCAAGATACTAAGTGGCTAAACAAGAATATGCGGAGAGAGAGAGAGAGAGAGAGATGTGGAAGGAGTGGAGCCCAAGACAAAATTTATATGATAAGGGAGGGATTTCTTTTACAAAATATTAGTCCGAGGGTATGGTGCCCCCTCCCTCATCCAACCAACCAGGCCCTCCTGTTCCCGCCCATGAGGCCCATATAACTGCTAAGGTTGGTTACTTGGTTGCTTATAATTTTGATCATGGTTGATGGAAAAGTATACCACCATTTCAAAAATTGTGTGTTGCATCTTATTAGAACGACGAGAAAAGTAAATAGTATATCCAACATTAGATATGATTGTAAGACTGCAAATATGCAATTCTCTCAATGTTAAAAAAAACATAAAAAGTACGATGCCCATGATGGCAAGGAAAAAGAGGGCACAAATACCTCACAAAATTTTGGTGCTTGTGCAAGAAAATCCTTCAAAAAAATCATCAATAATCGCATGTCTTAAATAAGCGGACAAGCAGATTTTATGGCCTGCGACCTTTATCCTCCCACTTCATCAACCTTTGAACTCTTATTCTGAAAGATATAACAATCAGAATTGCTTTATCGTCGGCGAAAAAACATATATTACCAATTGCAATTCATCAGAACTGAAAAATGCCAAATAAACTTTAATTGCAGCTACCTTACTTTTCTTGTGCTTGTGAGCATCTGAAAGATCTTCATTACCATCGTGCTTCCTCTTCTGCAATCCAGAAAGAAAAAAAAGCACAAAGAAAGAAAGAAATTAGAAAACATGAGGAATGAGAGTCAACCATGTTGGAATAAAGAAATTCCAGGTAAAAGGATGACCTTCTCATGATGTTTCTTTGAGTGATCGCCACCAGAATCATGATGGCCACTTTTATCCTTCTTTTTCTCTTTATCTTTAGTCCGATCTTTGTGACGGTGTTTGTGCTTCTTATGCTCCTTGTCTTTTTCCTTATCTTTGTCCTTGTGCTTTTTATGCTTCCTCTCCTTGTCCTTGGACTCACTTTTTGATTTTGAATAAATTGTAGGTACTCCTTTTTCAGCCTGTATAATATCACAGAAGACCTTTCATAAAATTTAGTAATAGGAAAAACTACAAAAAGCCATTGCAATGAAATGCTTCTTACGGAGGGTAAATCAATTGGAGCTGTTTCTCGCAGCTGAAATGCTTGCCCAAGGATGTCCAAGTCAAATGGCCGTATGTGAGCAGTTGTCTCTCTCAAGTCTGGAGCATTCTGAAACAGCTGGTCAAGCTCCATCCCGTCTCCCTTTCGAATTTCTGTGTCTCCCACCACATTGTGAAGATAGTGTGTGTCTGAAATCGACAAGGGCAGACTTCTTTTGCAAAAAAAATCATGGTGTGCCCACAACTTGTAATGATTGATCAGATCAACAGCACCAGTAAGTTCCCGAGGTCCTGAAATAAAACTCCTTTAGAGCTTGCATGGGACAAAGGCATTTTGGAGGCAGATAATCCAACCGGAACATTGATGACATAACTCGTCGAATATTGAGGATCCCAATGTTCTGCAGTTTCTATCAAGAATAAACAACTTATATATGAAATACCGGACAAGTTCCCCCTTTTTGTCACCTCAAATTTTATGCAAGTTTGACATCATCTTTTCTTCTCTGGCTGCCTAATTACTAGCATCTTAAAGTCAAAGCATGAGTCAGGCATCACAAAATCTTCACCTAACCCTGAAGTTTGATAGTAAACAGCAAATGAGGATCCGAGGGTCGTCGAAACATATAACATGGTGAAATAGCACTAATATATCCAAGTACATATGGCTGATTAACTAATAACTGTAGCAACCTTTACCGGGTAGGTTTCAATTCTATGCCTCAAAGTTAAACTATTCTGGGTTATCTTCAGAAAATATTTCTAGAAGGCTGATAGTAAAGTTAGGTTTTAGTCTTGAGCATCAAGCTGATTCATATAAATACAAAAAGAAGAGGTTAACAAAAATAGCCATGTTACATCTATGTATTATAAAACAACCTAAATGTTTTTTTTTTCAAATGGTTACCTCTTCCAAACTTCTTGCTTTCAGAATCCATCACATCAAATTAATCTTCAGCTGTTAAAAAAAAGGTAAATATCAAATTTTTAATATACATCCATGGAATGAACAGGTATAAAAACTAGAACATAATTTTCCAAGCTTATAAGTTTCAAAAGATCACATATAAAACATATGAATCAAAATTGTAGGACTACGTTGTAAAGCATCTTTTAAATGAAATGTATCACCATTTTCACGTGACATGCTTATACCATCTCAGTCAGTTCCCCACCAGTTAGTCATTGATTCGTGCAACTCCTACACCACCTATACAGCCTGTTTTGTTGCCACTTCTTCTCTCTTTCACTTTTTTCTCCACCTTTTCCAACATTTTCAGTTAACCCTAACAATTCTCAACTGAAAAGCAACTTTTCCTTAATCCAGGGATAAAGGAATCTTGAAGGGATGACAAAGGTTAGCAATAGTTATCCTTGGAGTTCTATCCTGCTACCAAATGCAGCCTTAGGCTGCGATTGGTTCACGAATAAGGCAAATCTGAATAAGTTGTTTTATTTCTTTGTATTCCTCCATATTCCACTTCATCTGAATTTATACAAGTGAATTTGTAATTCTATTTGGACTCTGAGCAAACTGCCACAAATGTTGTTTGGTTGGATAACATGAAATAAATTAATAACTGCTAACTTTTCAAAACTCAAGATGAATTAAAGCTATTTCAAAAGTTGAATAAAGTTATTCAACACCACCGATCAAATATATTTCTGAAGGTTAACATGGTTATATAGAGTTGACTAAAATAAAGTTATGCTGGTTTGAGGTGAATAAATATTCAGTGTTTGGATGAATAAACCCCTAATTCAGCCCTTATTCAGGATTCATTTCGTGAAACCCAAGATAGCCTTGATGCACTCATTTTCTGCATATACTTTTTCATTTAACTGCATACTCATGTCAATATTCCCATCTTTGTCATGCTTATCATGTGTGCTTGAACTCTCCTTATCAACCAACATTTTAACAATACAACAATGCGAACCTCATTGTAGTATTAAACTATTTCCTTAAGCCTAAGAGGCATGCCTGATGCAGGAACTCTCCACTTATCATCCAGCATGAATTCTGATATAACTGTCTTCATTGATCCTTCTATTTCTCTTTAAAGCAGATCCGATCCAGGATAGAAACTGTTTTAAAAAATAATATCTCCCGACCATCTATTTTGATTATGGCTATGCTTTCCATTTGTATTTTCATTGAAAATTGTCCATATACTCTATATAATTATATTAGTTTTCAAACTTTTGCCCACCAAAGCTTCAATTTTAATTCTAGTTTAGCATTTCAATCACATCCTTGTCTCACTAATCAATATCATCCAAGGTTTTCATGTTCAGCTGAAGCTGATTGGTTTGGCCAAGAGTCAAAGACTGAACAAAAACTGACTCCAGGACTCAAGTTTTGGTCAATTACAGCCAAACTAAATAATTTCTATTTAGTTTTGGTGATTTCAGCCAGTTTGGGCCACAAATTACCGAAACCAAATATAGATGCTTTTTTTAAGTTTTATTCCAGTGTTCATGTCATATTGAGGTTGTTGCTTTATTTTCAGTACATAGGCTATATAATATCAATTTTCAATGATTTTTTTTTTCTTTTCTTGAACTAAAAGAGGGTATGGATAATAAAAATAAATTTTGACAGGTAGAAGTCCTCGAAGAAGCCCTCATTATAGTACACTATAAAGACTAACGTGAAAAACTAAACACAACCCCCATTTCACAAAATGACATCCTGTTTTATGTAAATAAATATAAAATTCTATAACTACATGCACTTGATTATATAGCCACTTAACTTCAAAATAATGATATTATGACAAAGAAGTGCCTAAATTCAATATATTTGTGAAGTATATTCGAAAATCAAGAAAATATTCTGATTGGTAGTAGAAAGCTTCACAATTGTCAATATGGTGAATTTTCAAACAACTAAAGTTGAAGAAGTAAATTATATGTCAATAAATACAAAATACTAACATGTCCAACAAATTTCACTCACATGAAATATTAATTTCAATATCAAATTGACAAAATTACACATATAAAGAAACTATACAAAACAAAATTATTCTGAAATGTTGTATGTAACTTTTCCTGGTTTCCTTTGTTTTTCTTCTACTTTTTATTTTTAGGATGTTCCTGATTTCTTTGACCAAAACAACAAAACCATGAAACTGAAACTGATACTATCTCACCTACAGATAACATACACGATACTAATCCTTGTGAATATCAGCCGTAGTTCATATTAAGGGAACTGCAGATAATATTGGTAGGATTAACTCTCTTTTTTTAAAGGTGCAATGCATACGTGCAAGAGATGTATGAACGGTAACTGAAGTGATTAAATATGAAAGCATCAGATAGTGCAATAAAGATGATAACGTGCAAAGGGTTTATCGCAATATACCCAATACTTGTACTGGAGGAGATTAAAACATCATAATCATGAATGTTCAATTTTATACAATATTTGATGCCATAAATCATGCTACTACATTTGCATGTGTATATTTGAGTTTATATTTGTTTTCCGAACACATCTAACTCTCCATACAAGCTTGACGACAAACTTTTGCAGTGTTAAAACAAATTGGCAGCATGAACACTGAATCTTGTGTTCCTTGGTGGGGAATCATTCATCTGTATTTACAGTAAAATTTTGACCACACCAGTTAAGCTAAATAGGTCTTCTTACATTCAGTGGAACATTTACATCAGAAAAGTTTGAGGTTTTGATTAAAAATAAGTAGAGCCAAGAGGGAAGAATCGATAAAACAAAGAAGGCTCTAGAAAAAACTTTAGGCCAGAATACGATACAAAAACATCCATCCATCCATCTATACATGCATGGAGCAATTACATAATGCATGTACAAATGCAAATGGAGCCCATACATTCTAATTACGATAAACCAACCAAAATCTTATGGATAAAAATTAAGTAAACCATCAAAATTTTACAAAATCTTGTGAACATTCAAGCATCAGTAATTACAGTACTCCTTTAATAAGCTGTGTAGAATTATAGAGCCTACTATCAGGAGTCAAAAGAGTGAAAATAGAATCAATGAATACATTTCTCTAATTGCACTTAAGTTGAAAACAGTAGTGCTAGGAAAAGTGCAAGAAGTGGTGGGATCAGTAGTTGAATTTCCCAAATAGAATGAAAACTGAACATGATCGAAAGAAAACTAAATAAATTATATATAAGACATCGAATTATGCATGCTCTAGGCAAAACGCAACAGAACATCAAACTTGCTAGCATGACATATGCATGCAGTTATGATTAAAGTATGATCACATAACAGACAGTAAAGTAGCAGATTTTCCCACAACAGCTAACGATGCGAATACATAAAAACATGAATTATTTTATTTGAAAAAGAAATCTGGCTACCATCAACTTATCATCATTGTCGCTAGAATCATCCACGCTTCTCCCCCAGTGAAATGGGTTCAGCTATAGAAAACAGTCTAAACTGAAGGGGCCATGTGCTGATAAGTCAATCTTCCCATTCCTTCTTGAACCATTAAAACATCACATGCATTCATGAATTGTTTTTCAGTCAAATATCATGTATCTTCAATATAGTCTTACCAACTTCCTTGGAAACCTTCAATTTGGCCCCCTTTCCACAGATTAGTTAAAGTCTCTACTAGTCCAACCCTCCTCGTCCATCATCCAAAGCATTAATGAAATGTTATCAACATGAAGGACCAATTTGATTTCTAACTATTTGTGGACACTAGGAGTAGAATTTTATGTTCTCCAATGCAATCATTTCCCAGAATCTACAAGAATTAAAAAGGAATTTGAACTCATTCAAATTGCTGACTGAAAAATATTGTAAATTCTGTTTAGCTGCATGAGTTTTATTTGAGGGCACACAAAAAATAATATTGTTATTCCACATTTTTAAACGAGTAGTAATTTCATTAATAGAAAACTCTGAGCAGAATAGCCATTGGGTGGCTACTCTAGCACTCAAAATAAGGGGCACACAAATGAAAAAGGATTGTTGAATTTGAACTAGGAATTAGTTATAAAATCTAGTTGTTTGCTCTTCGCATCTGATGACACAAAGGGCATGCTTGGCATTGCTTTTAAAAAAAGTGCATTTCTGACTTTTAAAGCAAAAGAAATTCCCAAATAGACGGGATTGTAACATTATATGAAAAGTGCTTCTAGAAGAAGAAAAGTCAAAAAAGCACTTTTTGGGGAAGCTAGAAAACCTAGCTTCTGGCTTCTCTTCTTATAGAGAAAACACAACATCAAACACACCGTAAGTGATATAGTCTAGTTGTTTGAACTCTTTTGATTTTCTTTTGTCAATTTCATCATGACCTTGCCACCAAAATTAGTGCCCCTTGTAAGCCGCACTGGTTTACTACTTTCTGTTCGCTGTGGCACCAAAACAAGTCACAACCAAGTTTTAATTGTCCTAGAAGGCCTTAGAAAGATTGTGGCTATAGATATCAAATCACCAAAGAGATTTTCTAAGTCTTTAAGTACAACTTTGTCTTTTTTCTTACATTGGTGTCCGTGACTTTTAAGGATTATGTCAGAAAAATAAAGCTCGATCTATAAGAGTTTATCAAGAGAACACGTCAATGCAGTAAATATTTTGAACAAACAATTGAATTTCATGGTTCTTTCTTAGTCATGAAACAAATACTTACAAAAAGTGGAGCAATAAGGTACAGATATGAATAAATAAAATTAGAAAGATCTGCAACTTGTTCGTGCAGCTTTGTTTCTCTGAAAATGATGAATAAATAAAATTAAGGCATGGTATAAGGTACAGTTTCAAATTCAATATGATGTATGCAAATCCATGATAAGACTGCTTTGAAGGCTGAAGAGAGGGATGCAAACTAAGTTCAAAGGATATCTATCAATTGCACCCAAATGATGTTACTTACGATGAAAGAGCTTCTAGTTTAAAAGATTGTCCATAGCTTCCCAAGCATACTTAGGTCCACTTTGATTACGTTTAAGACTAGATCAAGTGGGTTCATTTTCTTTGACCTATCATCTCACTACAAACTCGAAAATACACTTCGGATTGCCCAGAATTTTATCCCAACCAAAAAGTCCTAGTTTTGAGGATAAAACTTATGGGAGCCAGAACTGATCACAAAGGCACATGTGAAAATTAATTTCTATTCCACACACCTCCACTTATCCCCATCCATCATCTCATACATACACATAATATAACAGAGATGTATTGAAAAATGAGAACTACTACATCATCACAAAACAGATCAGGCTCACCATAAGGCAGAAAGTCAAGAATGAATATTTGTACATTATAATATTGCATCAGAGAAAAAGTGCGGAAAGTTTTTCTTTGCCAGCTGTAAAAAATATTTTTAAAGTTTTAAAATGGCTAGGTTAATAAAAAAAATAACCATGTCAAAAAGTGAATGGGTTCAGAATCTAGGTTCTCCATTGTTCTGTATTACTGCGAATCTCTCAATCTTCTTGAACTAGAATATATAAATCATGTGCTCCTTTGCTAACCTTATGTATATGCCACACCTGAGCGGAAAATGAAGCACCCTTCTATGAGCAAATGATTTCCGCTCACAGAACTCAACAAGATGTTTGATTAAATAAGGCTATCATCGGCTAATGATGTTCTTTCCAACAAGCAGTTAGCATGGCATTCTATTCTAGCACACTACATCTCAAATTCTGCATTTAAATGCCCTAGGATCAAACTAGAACTCCACTTCCCATCTCTGAGGAAGAGCTTTAGCCCAATTTCTAATTCCCTTCACCTTATCATTTCTTTTTCTCAATATTTTGCAAGAATAAGCAAAAGCCAACAGGAAAAAAAAAAAATCTAAACTTCAAAAGGTTAAAAATGCTCGTGACACTAACAATTTGGACACAGATATCCACTCAAAAAGTTTAGACAAACCCATGAAGATAAATCTCTTAAGTGTCCACGATGTAAGAACGACTTTCTGTTTTAAAAAAAGATTTTTTTATTCCCATAATCCAGAAAAAGACAATTACATCCTACAATCACACAGACCAAAAACGTTAATACATTAAATCCTCAGCCCATGTATCTGAGCATGAATAATATGACAGTCAGCAGGCAAAAAAAAAAGAGTATACGAACCTAAGCATATATCCAAGAAATTAACAAATGGAGGCATAAAAAAAATCCAACAAATAAAATAAAACGCATTGATCCAAATGTTGAGAACAGACTATTATCGGATCTATTGCAGTTAAGGATATCCATGTCTAGGGTTGCGGTGTTTGGGGCCACGGTCCTGGAGGTTCGGTATAGGATTCGGCTTAGGGTTTAAGGGTGTGGAAGAAGGCTTGTGGAAGGGAGGTTGGGGGGTCTCGATCGTCAGGGTCAGGGTCAGGGTCAGGGTTGGGGTTGGGGTTAGGGTTTGGGGGAGGAAGTCCAAAGAGAGAGCTTAAAGGAAGTAAAAGGGAGATAGAGAGAGGAGAGTGTGTGTTGAAGAACAAACCGAAGAAGCTAGGAGGAGACGATCGGAGCGCCGGATTGGTCGCCGATCGGAGAGCCGGATGGAGTGGAAGACTTCAAAGCGAGGAGGCGTATTGGTTGAGGAGATGGGGTTGGGGAGAAGGGGGTGGGGTTGCGGCGGGCGTGAAAAAGGTCGTCGGGCGCACTCAGACCGTCCTGACCCCGCGCGACTCGAGCCGCAGGCGGCAATTTTGCTTGTTCCGTTTTCATTATTAGTTGCTATTCCAGCCTAGAGTCTGGAGTCCTGGCGGAGGCAATCACAGCGTATAATAATTGTCTATCCTATTCGGACTAGGAAGATACTGCAAAACCTAGTAAACCCCAAGTGAACTTTCATCCCTGTGGAACTCCGGAATATCATTTCCGGATCATGCATGTGGTTATATTTATATTAGAAGTATATTTGGTTCGCAACTGAAATCAGAAGCGAAATAAATTGAAATGAATATTAGAATGGTGTTTGATTTACGATCAGAATCGAAATTAAAATTGAAATCAAAATCAGATTCAAATATTAGAAGGAGAGTTGGGATTAGATTTTGTAGGATTAAAGTATGTCTATTTTTCTAGAATAGAAATGAGAATGAGATTTTTTCCAACCAAAGAATTGGAACGAGAGCCGTTTATTTTCATTTCTATTTTAGAAGCCAATGCTCCCAATATAATTCCCTCGTCAAAAAACATAGCAACAGTCATAGGATCATAAATCCATTCACCCTCCTAAATTACAACTAACCAATAAAGAAGCAGTCAAAACTAAAACTTACAACCACTATTGCGCGATCAGGGTAGATGCCGCCTATATCCATCGTAGTCAAATTTGGTTTTGAAATTAGATCATTTATCAAAATTCTGAGCCTGCCTTAGATGCAAGTACACTTAGATTCTAGACCCCAACACGGCATTTCCGTTCCCCCCTGGTCAGCCTTTCCCACACTGTCCACATCCATCCCCTCATTGTAAATAGCCACCCTCGTACGATTCATAACCGAACTTCAATAATAACAACGTGGGAGGCCCATCTCCTTCATTACCTCTCAAAAAAAAAGAAGAGTGCGTTGACTGAGGACATTCCAGTGGCAGACTGGCAGGCAGGGGTGCAAATGGGCTGGGCGAGGACGAGAGGTTTGCAACGTTTTCCACAGGTTAGGTCCAAAGACCTGGGCCAACCCATTTATGTTGTTGGTTTCCGCAACAACGTTAGAGTTTTAGACAAGTTCGACCACTTGGGAGAACTTTAACTAGCTAATGGATGGGCTTGATGTCATGGTGTTCAAGTTGAAGAACAAGGAAGCAGCCTGTTCTGCCATCATTTTGGGCGATTTTACTTCGAAGCGAAACACCTGCTGTTTCCGTTCCTTCCTAGTGACTAAAACTAGTACACCAGTTGCTGTAGCTAAGCCTTTTGATGGGAGAGAAGACACCCATTCGGTCCACAGGTGCCATGGTATGTGCCTGGAGTGGGGAGAGTCCAGATCGTTTTGCGAGGTTATCGGCAGTCCAGATTCTGTTGTTGTAGCACAGCCATCCAAAGAAGGCCTTTGTTTTTCTCAGGAACAGGGAGCCTCCAAAGGCTTTACCGAGTGGAGACAGGAAACGCATGGGCGAGAGGGGGTGGCCTTGCTTAAGGCCCCTCCTGCTATCGAGCCACTTGCACGGACAGCCATTAAGCAGTTGATGTACTTAGTAACTTGTACATCCGAACGGCTACTAAAAAACTTAACATGTTCATAATTTTGTAAGGAAATAGTGACATGCATGATTAGGTACCGCTAGCTTTTCTAATATTAAGATCTAACTACAGTCATACCGATATGTGTTTACCTATATATCTTTTTATTATTCATTTTTTTTAAGCTATTAGTTAGACTGCATCTCTCTCTCTCTCTCTCTCTCTCTCAAACTTCAAAATGAATAATTCAAATTTAGCGCTTGAAATAGAGTAAGAAGATAATTATATGTTTCGAAAAAGATAATTCAAATTTCTTTTTTTCTCTTTTGTAGCACTCTAGGTTCATATCTTTTACCATAACGAACTTAGCTAGAAGTTGGTATGCCTGTTATAAACATGGGTGCATGTTTCAGGAACAATAAACTGAAACTTTGTAAATGCTCTTTGAGAATAGGATGAAAGTTTTCACGAAGAAGAAAATTGTAAGTCGCATTTTCAATATAATAAATTGAATCAACAGGCATCAGGTCTATTAGGAGCCTAATTAGTGCATACTCTGGAGTTTGGACAATATATTGAAACATTGAAATTTAGTTTAGGAATACAGTGAACAAGGAAGAAATATAGGGGATACATTTTAGATATAATAAACTATAATTTTATAAATATATTTAGGAATAAGTAAAACTTTATCAGTGTATGTAGAGAATAGATTTAGAATTTTGACAGGAAAAAACGCTGGCATGCTTACATAGTTGTAAGAATGATTGTTGCTGCTATCTAGATGACTACCTAAAGAAACATATAATTTCACTTAATTATGTGGTTAATATAAATATTTCATCATGGCCATAACCAATATTTTTGATATCTTGTAACATCTTGATACTTTTGTTTGAAAAGCAGTAGAATGTTGGATTAGTTATTTGTCGACTTGTCATCTCTTTGTAATACATTCATTGTACTTACCTTTTTCTTTACAATTCCTTCTATTTTATGCTTATCAATATAATGCCCATACAATTGTCTCCTGACAATTTTTTTTTCTTTTTCTTTTTTAGCAAGAATATGCAATGTCTGTTAGTACAATTAATATTACAGTCATTGTATGCCTTCAGCACTAGATGGATAACAAACCTTTTTGAGAAAATAGAAAGATGACAGCCGTTAGTTATTTATTTGCAGTACCCTTCATCTAATTAAGATAAATATTTTTTTAGCTGGCAGAGACTTCAGAATTTGTAATATCGTTTCCATGTAAATATAATGACTGTTACAATGGGATATCAGTCCCCCGTTTTCGGTTGTTGTTCCCCTTCCAAGGACAGGTTCTTGCGCGTTACTCACCCGTCTGCCACTGGAAACAAATCGCCATGATTTTTAGAGCTCATCATCATTATGTACACATTCCAAATGCTCATACAGTGAAAGATCTCACTACCAGAACCAACATATTTTGCACAGCCATGCATTATAACTAAATTACTTAACAGAAAAATACAGAGATCTCTCATAAAAATCTTGTAAAGTTATTTTAAGTCAGACAATTAGCACGACGACGGCTGCTTATGACTTTTCGGGTATAGAAGTGATTATAACCGCAAGTCATTCCTCCCTGGAGGCGAGAAATTCTCCAGGCATCTTATTTTAGTGGTAGGCAGTAAAATTTCTTGTTGTACGAAAAGCTGCTGTATTTCAGGTGCGGCCATAGAATACAAGCAGTGAATGCAACAGTCAGCAAAATGAAGCAATATGAAAAGAAGTTAAGCGCAGTCTAATAAATCTATTCTACCTATAAAATCACAACTAAGATCCAACAAAATGCTTTCCTTGTTTTCATTTATTCATTGAATTGGAAGGAAGTCCAAATGTGATTCTTGGATCTATGAATACAGCGAGAACGACTTCTGTATTTCCAGCATCTAATTCCATTTCTGGAGGCCTCCAACAGCCGCTAGCTGTGAACTCCTTGTTAGATAACAAATTCTGAAAGAAGCCAGCATTAATGTCTTGAATACAAGGCCATCAGCACCTACCTGGGGAATCATCTATCAAATCTTTCGAGTCTACGGCGACGAAGCTCTTCCACTGAGAGGTCGCCGGTTCGATCAGGTGTATGCATCGGGCTAAACCCATTACCCCTGCGCATTGTGCTGCACATCTCACAGACATCCACCCATGCCGAATTGTCATAAGTACAAACCGGGCATCTCCAAACACCAGATAAACCTCTCCTCGATGGACTGCGTCCAATCCTCCCCCTTCCAGATATGCGGCGGCGCCGGAATTCAAACAAACTACGGACAAACCTTAAAGGCCAGCTTACAATTCCAGCAACACTCCTCATCATAATGGTGAGTGGATCAGGGCCTGAATAAGAACCTCTCAGCCGGAGATACAGAAGTCCTGCAAGTATCCCACCAAGGTGACCTATGAAAGACACACCTGGCACAAATAGCTGGATGAGAATCAACTCAGCCCACGCAGCATGGCGTGCAGGGATTACCATCCCATGCACATAAGCATAGTCATCAGACTGCGCATTCAGTACCACCTTCATGGCAAATAGAACACCAGAAAATCCAACCGCATACTGGTGATAGTATGCACTCCCATAGTCAAAGAAAACGAGTAGGCTTTTAGCCAGAAGAAGGGTGATGCCTTGGGACAAGCCAAGCAATGCTGCAACCATGGATGCAAACTCAATACTGCCCATTGAGGTCTCTAGCTGGATCCCCTTCCACAGAAGTGACAGCATGTTGTAGACCAAATGTGATTCACCCATATGATAGAAAGCTGACAGGAAAAAGCGCTTCAGGTCCCCATACTGCTTAGGACAGTATTAAAGACCCCAAGTTAGTAAAAGTAAATTCGCTCTTAGTGCGATACAGAAAAAAAAAAAAAACTCTAGAGTCAACAGAATCAGTTCAATCAGAAATCTTTTTGGACACAGATTTTCTTAATTTTAATACCATGAATATCTTCATGTCAATATGATATCCTGTTATATAAATTCAAATAATATATTTTGACAAATCAGTAATTTAGGAATTTTCATTACTACTTGCAAATGAATATTTGAACTCTCTCACACAATCTGACTGCTACATATGGAGCCTGCATATGTGAATCACTCACTGAATCTAAACATGATTCAGCTGCATATCATACATACTAATCACTCTGCAAAATGTTTCAGACGGCGTGGGAAATAGATTATTATTCAGCATAATTTTAAGCACCCAGCATAACATAGAACATGTTGACATCCCACGTTAAACATTTGTCCTTAAAATTCATTCAATCGGCAAGGGTTATGCCCTCTGCTACCAATTCTAACTTTATTTGTTCACAACCATATGAGATGGAGATCTTCTTGGGGCAGAGGAAGGAAATCTTAAAATTGAAGATAAGAGACACAAAAGGCATATACAAGAATCTTCTAGACTATTTTATATCTTGACAATATAAATTGATGATCTCTTTACTAAATAAGAAGGCCAGCTAAAATTCAAACACTAAACAACTACAAAAGAAGGATGAGTCATAGAATCAGCCAGATAATAATGAAAACTGCCTCAACCACGACAAATCCACAAGCAAGAAGCACAAAACATAAAGCAAAGTGACCCAACCATTTTCTCCCACCAACCACGCCAATAATTGGGAAAGAAAAATATCATCCGACAAATCTCTAATTTTTTACAGAGAACCAGTACCAAATAATATGCATTTCCCCAATGAAACAAAAGGACAAGGAAATATGATGGTCTCCCAAAGTCTATGTTAACAAATAGAGGCGGAACAAGTGTTAGATAAAAGGGGTCCAATGCCACCATCTAAGTGGCAACTTGCCAAGACCTTTACTATGATAACCAAAACCCTTGCTTCTATCTACAGATCTCCTCCCTCACTGCTTATTCAATATGCCAACCACTCTTTTTCCATCTTACTGAGGGCATAAGAAAGAGCTATGAGTACCCCCAAAACCTGAATTGAAACCTGCCAGACTGGGTTTCTTTCTAACACAACTTCAATTGGCTGAAATTCTAATCCCACTTGTCCAGCTTGCTTACAATTAGCCAAGCTCCATTCAAATTGGGAATTAGCAAAATGACCGCCTAGTTCCTAGCCTAAAGGCTTCCAGTTCTAACTGGGCAATTGCTTAGGCAAGCAACAGGATCAACTTTTAGACTAAAGGTGATTGACCAATACATGAAAAGGGAGAAGGAACCATAAGTTGACTAATCATGCTAACAAGCTTGTAGTGCATAAATTCTTTCATAAAAACACAATGTAGATGAAATGCTATGATTTCCAACTTAGGCAACATAAACTTTGACTTAAGGGAGAAGTCCCCACTACCTACGATACTTAGGCTCGGCATGACAGCCTGGTGTAATCATGTCAACACAACAAAGCATGAGTACAGATGTGGGATCTGAGGCCCATACCTTAGAAGACGGTTAAACCACTCTGACACTTTTCCCTAATCACTCATGTACTCACCACTAAACCCAATCAAAGTAGGTTACTCAATTAAATTGCCAGTACTGGCCACTACAGAAAACCAAACTTGCTCCTCCTCTAATTGAGGAAACCCAAAAATAACTTTACTAGAATTCATCTGAAAAAAAACAAACTTAATAGAACTTAGCTCCTTGTAACATAGTGAATAAAAAGGAAAATAATCTTTGATGCTCGCAATCAATTGGATTACACAGGATCGCAAGGATTAAACAGGATCATTTTTATTCGGCGACTTAGGCCATTTAGAAATCCGATTTTATTAGGACTTAGAAATGGAAATGCGAGGAATAGCCATAGGAAAAAACATACTCTTATGCTTCATCCTTTCCGCGGCTTCCTTCCTATCAGTCACGTCACTGCCAAAGTCTTTAAAATAAAAAAAAATGGAGTCCAAATATGACAAGGTTTAAATTGAATGTCCCAGCCTTTGCAGAAAAACCAGTGATGCATACCAATGCAACGTCTGTTTAATAGGGCTACAGCCCAGTGGTTGCACCTTTCTTATCTGACATGGAAATGCTTTATTCTGCTTTATTCTTCAACGTTGGTCGGTTTGTCTTCAAGTATTTGACATGTGTATTTTTTTAATAAATGATTATTAGCACTCCCGACATAATGTTTAAAATAACAAAATGAAAATGGAAAGATGATTGAGTGAATAAGTTCTGGCCAAGGATGAAAAAATCTCTAGTGTAATCATTGCACAAGCAAGCCAACCATCCATGATACGCGTAAGCTACTAGTTAGATCATGCAGCCCAAAGAACTCTACACCATATAAAATGTATACAGCCTCATGTTGGACAAGTATAACATAGGCAGTATACTTCATTTGAAGTGTTGGAATCAAGAATGGTGGTTCACCAAGCTGTGTGCTTTCACATTATTGCTATTTTCTCCTCTGAAATTCAAGTTCTAAGATGGCTGATTTAATATTTTCTGGGACATTAGCAGATCATTCATATGAGGAATTTCCTTCTAGAAAATGTTATAGAAATTGACCAGATTAATTGATTCCCATCTTTATCAAAAATCATGTCAATTTTCTTTCCTTTGAAAGTGCAGACATGTGTATGGTCGAATATACTTAGGAGCTGTATAAGCCTGGACTTGTCCTAATGGTCCTACCCCTCTGCCCAGCAATAAGCGATTCTAGGTTACAAGCTAGGACGGTGCATTCTCAAGCATTAGAATCTAGGTTATTATGATGTGGGTGTGCCTCTTCCCTTTCTCCCAAATATACTTGGGGTTTGGTACTCATCATAATTCTTGGAGAGCTCTGAGTTTGTTCCATCCTATTTGGGTGCGGTTGGGTAGGTTCCAGCTTCACCAATTTGGCAATGGAACCGTTTCAAGTGCTCAACCTTCATTTGCAGAACACAATAAGATTTCAAAGGAAGAACATTCTTCTCCAAACTCCGTCATATGCAGTTAGGCAATGGAGATAAAGCCTAGGAGCACAACGGCCCATTGGATTGGCCACTTTCAAAATACCCATGCTTGAAGTTAGGGATCAATCTAGCCTTCCTAGACTTAATCACTTAAGCTCCTAGACAACATAATTGTCGTCCAAGAACTTGTTCCCTGGACCCCTCAAAATAATTAAATCGAAACTATTTTTAAAATATTCTCACCTATATAAATACAAGCTAGCCAAGTCAAAAAGTTTCACTTGAAGAGATTTCGATCCCATCTCGTCCATGGAAGTCTCCCATGCATGTAACCAACAATTACATACTCTCTCCGCCTTTCACATAATCTTAAAAAGGTTTCGCATAAGGACTTCCTAGCAGGTGCTTAAATTCCTCTTGGCCTCTCTCTCTCTCTCTCTCTCTAATATGTAACAAACTCCAACTAAACCCCGTTATCTTAGGGAATCGTCTCTCATAAACATAGCTCATTCGTTGCAAACTCTTACACTCTCCCCATTATTTAGCAATGCTTTCTAGTTTCTAGTTTCCCTCATGTGAACTCTCCAATTTCCATATTTCCCTTTCTTTCTCATTATATCCCCTTCTTTCTTGAGAGGAACGATGGGGAACAAGAAGGGGAGCATCGAGAGCATTACCATCGCCTTGAGCATGGTGTTGGTTCAGATCTTTACCATGGGGATGCTTATGTAGTCAAAGTTGGTACTTAAGTCGGGGATGGTCACATATGTGGTCCTCATATATCACAATGCCATCAGGGCAACCTTCATGGTGCCCTTTGCCTTCTACCTTGAGAGGCTGGTCATGCACAGCCATTGTCCAAAGGTGGAGGTCCAAGGAGAGGCAACAGGGGCGGAATTGGGGAAAAAAAGAGGCATCAGCTTTTCCTTCTTATCAAGGCTTGACATGTGAAAGACATGTCGTTCCTTTTTGCAAAAGAAAACAAGGAAAATTGAAGCATATCCCTTGGATTACTGCCATTAAATGTTTATCTCCTGTTCGCTAGACATTATATTCCTATGGTTTTTGTATATCCCTTGGATTGAAATAGCCCACAAGGCTCGTGTAGCAGGTAATTGGACTTGGGGTTTAAAAGGGGAATAAAAAGGGTGGTCCTTATGGTTTTTGTATTTTCATTCTAGAAAAACATGTCAACTAAAATCTAATGAATTCGATAGGAAATAAATCATGTACAATGCCGAAAGCACAACCCATCTAGGAAAAAACTTGCACCATTTTCATCTTAAAATATATAATCTTGGTGAACTTTTCAAACATCAACGCAAGAATCTTCTGGGTTGTTTTAAGATCATATGTTGCATGCCTAAAGCTTCAACTACATATTTTCATAAACATAACCCAGTGAATACGGATACTGATAACTAATTCATTACTCTAGGAAACAGAATCTTCCACGGAATAATTATTTCTCCAATTTTCGAAGAAAAAACAAGTTGCGAGCAAGAAATTTGTGTTGGCACTTTAGCTTTACGATTTCTCCAACTTCACAGTGTGTTTAATTTTCTAATTCAAGTATTAAGCAGGTTTTATAGCCTACGAAAAATTGCTCATTAGAGAACCCAATCAAAAGCGAGAGTGAGAAAGAGAAAAGGGATTTTTTTATGAGGTTTGATCTAGTAAAATCCGAGAATAGCTTATTCGTTTCTTAGGGGAAATGGATTGGCACAAGAAATCAACAGCAGGGAGATCGGGGGAGGAGGTGGAGGGAATCGAACCTTGATGATGAGGTGGGGATTGAACCAGACCTCGTCGATGGTGGGGAGGAGGCGGTGGAGTGGGCCCGGGCGGAGGTAGATGAGGGTGTTGGCGAGGAGGAGCCCCGCCGTGACGGGTGGCTTCCGGTCCAACCGGTGGTACTCGTTGGCCACGTGTAGCGCCAGTAGCGGCAGCAGCCCACGCGACATCCTTCCTACTCTTTGTTGCCCATCACCATCCATACCGCTCTATCTATTCTCCCTCCTCCTCCTCCTCCTCCTCCTCCTCCGTCTTCTGAATATCAGCCGAACAGTTCGACGGTCTTCCTTCTCTCTCCTTTTATTTTTTCGCTTGTCCCCTCCGTTTCCTTTCTTTTCCTATCTTTGTTGCCAAGAAAGAAATATAAAGGGTGTGCGTGTGAGAGACAAGAGAGAGTTGAAGAGCAAAAACCATATCGGGCACCAATGCCATCTATCTTTTAATATTTATTTTAAAAGAAAAAAAATTAAAAAAATCCAAAACTGCTTGATCATCTGTCACATAATTTTTAAAAAATATAAAGATGGAAAAAAAAAAAAGCACGCAGCATTATTTTTCTTCCCCATTAAGTTTTTTTTATTTGTTCTCTTTCGCGTCAAGCTGTCTCTCCATTTATGAGATTTTTTTTCTCCTTTTTATTTTTTTTCTTCTCCAAATTATTTTCTTCTGTTCAGAATTTTTGCACTTAAAAGTTAATAAATTCCAAAGAATGGTCCCTTATATAGTATCTTATGTTAAACAAATTTAGACAACTGTGTACTCTAACAAACACCATAGTTTAGAAATTATATAACAATTTGCCTAAATGTGTGAATGAGCTTGCTAGATAACTAATTTGCTTGGTGTATATCACTTGACCATATATTGTATACCGGTAAAAAGCATGTTTCTAAAACTGCATATCGATTGATTTATAAGTGTGTATTAGATCACTGTTGGGTGTGTATTAAAAAAACTTACAATATATATCAGAAAGTCGATGAATATTTCACCTAATCTTGTAGTATGTACCGATGAATATGATATTTTAGAAACGGTGTATTAATTTGTTTGGAGGTATGTATTGGATTGCTAGATAACTAATTTATTAAGTATGTATCATCTAGCTATGTACTGTGTACTGGTGGACATCATATTCTGAAAATTGTGCATCAATTTACCTACAGATATGTACTGGATTGCTAAATGACTAATTTATTTAGTGCATAAAATCTGATCATGTAGTGTATACCGGTAAATAATATATTATGAAAACAACAAAAAAAAAGATGCCACGCACAATTATTTTTTTTTAATCATAGACTGACGATTTTTTTAGTAGAAGAAGTTTCTAATTTTTAAGTTTCTAGTTTTTAGGGTTTTTTTTAAGATGGCCATTGGGAGAAATATGATAAAATAGAAAGTTTGTCTTATATTTCCTTCTTCGATGCCTGCCTTTTGTTCAAAGTTGGGGATGCAGGGAAATGCATCCAGAAGCATCTGGTGGTCTGGCCTGCAGTTACACAATGAAGAGTCAAATCCTTGATTCCTCATCTTCAAAAGTTTTTGTTCATGTTTAAGAGGATTTATTGAACCAAGGTAGTTGATTGTCCGTTACTGGACCAGACTAGTTGCAGAGTCTGGCCGGATATATGCTTGTGAAATTGACTATAGTAATAATATTCTAGATTAGAATTTACTCTTAGAATAATCAAGCTTAATTAATTTGGAATTTGTCTACTTCATTCAAACATAATCTTTTCACGTCTAGCTCCATTATGATGAATATTCTGATTTTAATATTTTTAAAAATATTTTTGGATTCGAGGAATCCATTCATGCCCTCTCCCCTCTAAGCTATTCTTTAGCTTTCCACATGACCCTTTAATAGCTAATTCAGGATCAAATGTTCATATCATTAAATTCTGAAAATATTCACTTTGCAACTTTTCTAACTTCAAAAACATAATTTTTTTAACTAATTTTTATTTTAATATTATGTCGAAAAAGTGCTAAGCAACCATCTCAAATTTTCTATATCTCCCTTCCAATATCTTGAAGACCCATCATTCTCAATTTCTACTTCAAAAATTTTGCCCTTCCAAAAATATCCATTGGCCTACTCATACACAAATTATCTCTCCATGCCTCTTATCTCACCTAGTCTTAGCACTCCAAGGCTGTGTTGGATATCAAATAGCTAACCATCATCTAAATAATATTAACCATTTGATATTCAACCTTAATGAGCTAACCACCAAATAAGTTTATTTGGTTGGTGTTTCCATCATTAATGGGATAAAGTAATATAAAAAGTGTAAATGTGGAGAGGGGAAAAAGCTTTTTAGGTGGCTAGAGTTATTTCACTCTTCCTAGAAATAAGTTTAATTTAGGTAAGTACCTTTCTTACCCATTAATCCAATAAGTTTGTACGCCACTATTAAAGTGGTGTTTGGCGAGATATTTGGGCTACCTGTGTCATCCAGCTCGTAACCAGCATCCGAACGTATACCCCCTCTTTTCTCTTAAGACATATATGCCTCTCTGTACTCTTTCATCTCTCTCTCTCTCTCTCTCTCTCTCTCGCTTTCCAGACAGGTATCTAGGACCAAGATATGGGTCACCTTCGAGAAGGAGCTGCTCGGCCTCACCGGCGGCGAGAAGGGCCTCAAGAAGTTTCTCCAAGAAAACCCACCGAAAGCGACGGTAGGCAGGAGCTGGGGATTGCGTTCTCGGGCTCGAAGCCGACGTCCTTCTAAATGTACTCTCGGGGATGCTCAATGCCTCAATCCCAACTCCGCTGTCATGGATTCCATCGTTCACAAGCCCGCGTGAGCTGATAGGGTAAGTCTGTTGGATTTCTTCTTCGATGAATAAAATTTACCTATCATTTCTGTGTTTCATGTGAAATGCTCCTAGCTTGCCTAGGCAAGAAAACGGATTGAGGGTTGACTTTTATAATGGAAATCCAAATTGTTTTATATAGTTCTTCACAAGGTTTTAAGTTTCTTGCTTACTGGTGTCCCAGAGTGCTGAGCTCTGGGACTGTACGCGCTTGTCTGCGCTGATCAGCATGGGTGATACTTCACATGGTGGTCATTCGAACCAAATGAGCCTTTAGTTCCGAAACTTTGGTGGTTTCAGAGGCTTGTATCTTTAGTTTGGTAGTTTTCTGCGAAAACTATAAAGAAAACGGAAAAAAAATTTCAATTGAAATTAGGAATACATAATATACAAATATTATATTGTTTGGGACATTGTTTCACATTGAGACAATTTAAAAACTGTTTGTTAACAGAAATGCTAACAAAATATCCCCAAGACATTCAGTATCATTTTGTTGTTTGATAGCAATCCTACACATAACGATCTAAATGCTCATGAGATTTGAGAATAGTTAATTCTATAGCAAAGATCTCAATTTCCACTAAATCTCTTTGGAATTACATCTATATCTTCTTGAAATTCACCAAAATCTGAGTTGAGTTTAAAATAAAAGCTTCCTGACGCTTATACAAGTGTAGAAATGTCAAAAAAATGGCATGAGTTGCTCAGATTGTAATGAATTAGGTCTTATAAATTAGATTTGACCGAAAGTTTTGAGTACCCTAATTTCAGATCAGATCAACTGAGAATGAAACTTCTCCTTTTTGGCTTTCGAGTTTTGGGCGAAATTTTTTACCATTTTCTTCACATATTAATTTCTTGCTTTCCTCATAGTCAATCAATTTCTATATTCTTGTCCAAATTTCTCCTGGGCCTGACTGATTATACTCATTATCAACCCAAGTTGGATGCCTCTTCTAGCTTTCATTCTGCCTTAGCATTTTATGTTATTAGAAAGTCTCAGATTAGTCAACTGCTAAGCCTCTGCAGTGTTTGTCAGCCGACTTTATATTATGCAATGACTTCTCTAGTGACATTTTGTACGGTCTGCCATTTAATCTTGTATATTTCCAAGTTTCCAGTTATACCATAGATATGCCCCTGAATTGATGCAAAAAAACATTATACTCGATGCCATATTTGAATATTTAAATCTTCTAGGCCTGCCAGATACATGGTTTAGGTATGCAATGAACAAGAAACAGTGTAACAGATTAACATAGGCATCAATAATTGCAATCCCCAATTACCCTTCTCTCTAGGCTGAGAAATTACAGTTTCAATGTTTGTTCTTCATCTTAGCTGCCAAAATTGCCATTATTGAAGTGATAAAAGAAGATATTATATTGGAGAGATTTGGCAGTCTAAACAAGATATCTGATTATTTGGTTTGAAGCTTGCCTGATCGTAGCTTTCTTTAAAGTAGTTTGCTGTCGCTAGCATGAGCCTTCAATTAACTATTCATATTAATTCACCTCTAGTAAAAAATTCTAAATGCTAATTCACAAAATAAATGACTGATTTTAAAAGTTTTTCTCCTTGCTTAGCACTACTGATGAGTGATTTTCAAGTTGTTAATGGTCTTACAAGTCCATCAATAATTACATCCTTATTTTAGAGAAGACCTCAACTCTTATGTCAGGGAGACGGCCTCTAGTTATATCAATGGTGTTGCATATACATTAAGAGAGACTTTGCATGCCAGAACCTTATTGAGTTAGTTGAGCTTATCAATACCATCAGAATTCCTTTGTGCCTTGCCAGTGCAATTTTCTGCTGTCTGTGGGATTAAAACCATAAGAACTTGTATATTTCCCTGATTATGGCAGGTGACCACGTTGGGTTATGCTTGCATTTTTTACAAATTCTAAAAGCTAAATAATGGATGAAACCCATTGCATGATGTTTGTTTTCAGTATACTCAGTATTTTGAGCAAATTGTAGTTGGAACAGTATTGGAAGGGGCATCCAAGTTAGATTTTAGATTACAAACTATCAATCAATTGTTTTTCTCTCTCTTACTGTTAGGCAGTAAGGCTGTCTTTCTTTGAGGTTGTCACGGGAAACTGAAGACAACTAGCTGTTTCAGGGAACAGGGATGAAAATGGTTAGATCTTCTGCTATTGCTTGCATTGTTTGAGCTGTTTAGTTCCAGTAGAAGTATTCTATGATTTGGGTATATGTTAAGTTATCTGACGATTCTTCTCTCCCTCTCTATCAAAAACAAAAAAAAAAACAAGAAAGGAAAAAGAAAAAATGCCTTAAAATTACTGATTTATAAAACTTAATTCCAAGTAAATGGTTATAACATATAATTCAGGAGGCCAAAACAGTATTTTGATATATAAAAGCTGAAGAGTGAATCTTCTGCAAGTTCTTAGCCTTTGGAATTTTGAAGTTTGCACTCCCTGAATTGGTCATCATGGGAAAACTGATGATCATATTGTTAATTTTCAAGATCTGTTACAAGTAAATGATGATTTCTTTTTGGTTAACATTTAGACCTCATATGAAGCTTAATCTAAGCATGCTATGGACATATATTATCTTAAACATAAGACTTCGTGCTTCCACTTTCAGAACTTCTTCCTCTGATAGTCTAATAGTTGATGGAAGATGCCAATTTTTAGTTAATTTGTAGATTTTGTAGTAGATTGAGTCGAGGAACATTTGAAAGCAATAAAGCCATATTAGGATTTAAGATTATTTTACTTTTTTACTAGTATTTAGTTTGGTCTTTTATTATAACTTTGACTGCCCATGCTCTGCACATGAGGTGTTCAGACTTGTAACTTATACACTTTCTTTTTCAATGAAAACACTCCTCTTGAAAATCCTTTCCTGTGATTTAGAAAATGAATGAGAGGCTATGTAACTGAAAGTGCAGTAGCGTTCGTTAACCTATACATTTACAAAAGATGACCTTAGAAAGCCTAAATTCCATTGCATGCATTATAAAGCCACATGCATCCTGGATGCTGGTTAAAAGTTTTATATGTGGGATATTATCACCTCTAGGGATTATAAAATGTGTGAAAGCATTTTAAAACAAGGGACTTATTTAATGAGAATTGGTTGTTCTTTAAATATTTTCTTTACCCACTGGCAAGAGCCCACTTATTTAATTGGTGAGATTCCAGTCCGTTGTGGGTGGTTATAGAGGTCTTTTTTATTTACATGATGAGCCACCAAATTCTTGTTCAGAAAGAGTGGAGACTTCACTATTTCTTCTTCATGTTTTTACAAAATAAATGCCTTTTTTTAATCAATATTATTGCACTTTATCATTACTAACAGTCTATTCGAAAGTGGTTGTGGTATATCTTGGAGAGCCTTCCATGCTCAAAAGTAAGCTTATGTTTTGCTTCTTTCTCCCTCAAGAATTGTCCTCCAAGCATTTTACAACTTCTTAACTTATATAATCAATCATCCATATATCTCAAATCACCCTTCTCTACATAGTTCTGATCAGATGATCTCATATACATTTCTTTTATAGACTCCTTCATTTTCCTTTGTTCTTGGCTTACGTATGATAGTTGTACGAGGAATTAATTGTAAATTGACTTCCAGAAGCATTACAATGAACAGATTATAAAATTTAAGATATAAGCCTATGAATTTGTTTAAAAACAAGGGAGAAAGCACATCACATTTTTTATTCAACGAGACACTAAATCATAAGCCAAATTAATATTCAAAACCCAGAACTTTTTAGTTGTAGAGATACACAGCAATAATTTTATGTTTAATACTGTATGATACTGCAATACTGAATCTATTTTTAACTCAGACATCTTGGTTTCCAATTCATATCACAAAGAACTCTTTATTTTTGCAATTCCTCCAAGTTTATCTCTAAATTCTTGATCTCTATTTCTATCTAAAAAGTTAAAATAAAAAAACACACAAAAATGAAAAAGAAGAATATTTCACTAAATAATGACTTAATTTATAAAAGGCTTGCGGTTGGTGAACTTGCTGCCACACATGACCGTACTTGGCTTCCCTTATTCATAACAGCCATTTTTTCCATAAAGTATGTTCATAGTCTATATGAAGAGGATGCTAGTATATGTTCTCCATCTTAGCTGTCATAGTTGCCATTCTTGAAATGATAAAATATGATATTATATTGGAGAGATTTGGTGGTCAGATCAATTGATAGAATATATAAAACCAAGAAACCTGATTATCTGGTTTGAAGCTCACCTGAATTATGAGCTTTCACTTGCATAATGTTTGTTTCAGTATACACAGTATTTTGAGCAAATTGTAGTTGGAACTGTATTGGAAGGGCATCCTAAATAGATTTTAGATTACAAACTATCAATCTGTTGTTTTTCTATTTTATTGTTAAGCAGTAAAATTGTCTTTTTTGAGGTTGTCATGGGGAACAGCAAACAACTAGCTGAGAAATGGATCTTAAGAAATGATGTTGAGCCCGTCATTGTTATGTTTCAAGGCAGAGGGTTGCAGATGTTTAAATTTTCTGCTATTATTTTGAGCTGTTTAATTCCAATAGAAGTATTCTCTGATTTGGGTATGTGTTAGGTGGCTAATAAATCTTTTCTCTCTCTTCAAAAAAAAAAAAAAACACTTTAGGAGTTTCGGAGGTTCCAGGTTGGCTTAAAATATAGAAACTTTGTTCCAAGAAGGTGGTTATAGCATATAATCCTGGAGGCCGAAACAGTATTTTGATATATAAAACTTGAAGAATGGATCCTCTGCAAGTACTTAACCTTCTAATTTATGTAATCAACTATCCATATCATCTCAAATCACCCTTCTCTACATAGTTCGATCAGATGATATCATATACATTTCATTTATAGACCCTTCAATTTCCTTTGTTCTCAGCTTATGCATGATAGATGTACAAGGAGTTAATTGTAACTTGTTTAATGACTTCCACAAGCATTACAATGAACATATTATAAAAATTTTGAGTAGGCCTATGAATTTGTTTAAAAACAAGGGAGAAACACATCACATTTTTTATTCAGTGAAAAAAATAAATGATAAGACAAATTTATATTCAAAACCCCAAACTTTTTAATAGTAGTGATACACAGCAATCATTTTATGTTTAATATTGTATGATAATGCCATGCTGAATCTATTCTGAAGTAAATTTAGCGCTACCTTGAGTGATTTTGTGAAAAAGGGTTCTTTCATTGTGCTGGTATATTTCTGGATATGTCTAGAGCCCTCTTCTTGCTGTACTAGCCGCATGCAAACCAGTCTGCTAGGAAGATGAGCTACTGCTATGGCATTGTTTGACTTTGTTTTTTTGAACTTATGCCTTTCTTGAGCCAACTTCTATGTTACTATCCATGACAACAACAACATGATCAATCAGGAGAGATAAAAAAGAAAAGAAATAGGGTGCTTATTAACTGACAGATGTATGACTAACTTGACTGCGCAAGAGTTGAGGCTCTGGTTCTAACTGAAGCTCGAGTTTTCCCCCTTCTGGAAGGATGATTTATGTTTGGTTTGATGTTTCATGCCATGAGTAACTCTATTTTCTGTTACTTGAAATGATCATAGATCGTCAAACATGTTATTCTGCTTGCCATTCCAGTGATTTGTTCTGGTCTTGCTTTTATAAAATTTAAAATGTATGGTAACTTTAAACATAAATGTGGACTTTCTATTTTGGCTTTAGTTGTTGTTTGTCATTGCTACTGAAAAAAAATTAACATGTATGGGGCAACTTTAAACAGATATCCAGGCATTCTAACAGCTTTAGTGATAGTGCTGTTAGGATCAGCTACATGTTATTGGAAACATGTCAGTTCTGAAAAGCTGTGAGTGGATCAACCTGGACATATGTACGGACATCCCACAGCTCCTTTACTGTCAGGGTCTTTTTGCTTGTCTGTGGGAAAATTGGCCATGGGTGTGGGATCCTCTGTTTTACATGATTGAACTCTTTTCTGAGATTCCATGAGCCTTTTTGTTTTTGCATTATTACGTTACTCGTTTATCTATATGGGAGTATTTTCTGTTGTTTTATTTGGCTGTAAAGTCATGTGCGATGTGCACCTTAAATATTAAAAAAACTGCTTCTTCTTCTCTCCGCCTGCTTTTTCTAATGTGGATGCAAAATCCTGGATTTTAGCTCTCTTAGACATCTATTGGATACTACTTCTATCTGATTGTTAGTTCTTTATACAAAAACCATACCAATCATTTCATATTAAGCTGAAAAAGCATCTCATGCTTGCATTTACATGCAAATAATCGTGGTATAAAAAGGTTTATCCTTTTTACACAGTTCTGCCTGTGAAAGAATATGCAATGTGTAGTGTGTAGTACATGGTGACATTTGTTCTTTTGGTTGGGCATGCTGAAGATTGCTATCACCAATATGAGAAATGGCAGAAGAGGATATGCTGTAAATTTGACCTAATTTACCTAATTTTGTTGGTTGAATGTCTGTCATGAGTCATGATTCATGCTTCATGATTACTAGCTTATCGCTGAATTAGTTTTCTTTCTTTTTCTTTCCTTCTTTGGCATTTAGATGTGTCTGTTTGTATGCATATAAATCTGCAGTATATCAAGGGATAAATAAATCAAGACTTCACTTGTTCCTTATGAAATATCATTTGGTAAATGTGCTCGACTTGTAGGTTGTTATGTAAATGGCTTATTGAATCTTCTCTACTCCTTCAGCTTGGATAGCTTTTGCAAAAACAAAGAAAAAGGTATGCAGTCTCTGACTTGGTGATCTTTCTCCTTTTCTTTTGGAAAAAAATAATCTGATTGTCTGACTGAAGATCTGAAGTGCAACCATTCGCCGCGTGTATTGAACCATTTACTTTCAAAGAGTTCCCGATATTTCTTCTATATGCAAACCTAATGCCTATTATGAAAGAGATAAAGCCTTCACATATTTAGTGATTGACCACCGGAAGCAGTTTGAATCAATGAGACAGATGTCCTAGCATTTTATCCAAAGAAAAAAAAAGTAAGATGTCCTAACAGGATCAGGCCATGGAAGAACTCTGTAATATGTCCTAACAGGATAAGTCCATGGAAGAACTCTTAACATGGTGAATATGATTTCAATACTAATTGGTGCATCGGATCTGTTACTCGCAGTGCCTTCATCCAGATTGAAATGACTTGAGATTGAATATCCTGTTCCTTAATGGTCTATTAGATAAACATGGAGTTCGTTGGATGGCCTGAAATTTCTTTGCTAGCCAAACATAGAGAGAACGATGGTTTGAGACAAGAATCGGAAAAAGCAGTGCAGACAAACAATCAGCACTGAAGAAGAATCTAAAGAGTTAGGCGTCGGTGTGCTTGGATTATGACAAACTAAGGCCTGCTGACGGTCAAGGAGCAATACATTTGTTTGTAATGATTTACTCGAGCATCTCCATATTATAGTCAGGCGTGTCTTCCGAATCAGACCATTGTCGTACAACGACAAGAGCAAGGTTCATTTTCTTCAGCTGTAGATTCCCAGCAAAGGCTGCCACGGAAGATGCTGTATAGGATAAAAAGAAAAGGATGCCACAGACGTATTCTCTTTTTGGGAATGGTTTAAGCATTATTTTTTTTTAGAAAGATTATAGTTGTTGGTGTGCCCATGCTTTAGTTCTGCCAGCTGGGAGAATTGCTTAAGGTTAAAGCGAAGTTGGTGATGATGTGGGAAAGCGGACATGAAGAATCTGATCGTACCCATGGGGTTTTTTGGTTGCTTTCCCAACTAATAATCCCCTTCTTGAAGCCTAGTATCAGTTAATGCAGGACTATTGTATTTTAGAGCATCATCAGGACGTGCCTCGAGCTAATTATTGTCATCATTTAGGATTGATATTGTTAGCACTCGAAGTTTAAGAGATTTAGGGAGCTTATGCGGCACGGGGGCATTTTGAGGAAATGCGCGAACCGTTTCCTTCCTCGAATAATCATGTAAGTTGGTTAAAGCAGGAGCAGAGGAGAAAGAAACGGAATCATTAGGCTTGAGGTGTAAAGAAACATCATGACCATATGATTGAATGAAGAACGAACAAACTGCCTCTCGCAAACCAATTATTTTTAGTTCTTGCGCGCACCCCCAAAAAAACGCAAAAGACCAAACACAAAGTACTGATCGGTCATGATGCATTTACAAGGCCATTCGCTCTCTCTCACTTGGTTTTGGGGGCGAGGCGGGACTTGATCTTCTGCACCTCCTTGGTGCCAATCTGGAAGGCCTTGGTGAGGACGTGGTCGGGCACCGGCGGGGAGGCGGCGAACAAGGTGACGGCGATGGACTGGGTGCCCGGGAGCTGGCTGTTGAAGGCAGCGATGACTGCGGCGGGGGCAGCGGCATTGTTCTTCTGGAAGTGGACGAGGCCGCGAGGGAAGACGAAGACCTCGCCCTTGGTGATGGTCTTGGTGATGAGCTTGTTGGCGGTGGTGATGAAGCCGACGTCGAGGGTGCCGTAGAGGACGAAGATCATCTCGGTGGCGCGGGGGTGGGTGTGGGGAGGGTTGAGCCCGCCGGGGGCGTAGTCGATGCGGGACAGGGAGACGCCCAGGGTGTTGAGCCCCGGGACCTTCTCCACGTTGGCCCCCGTCACCAGGGATCCCATGGTGTTGTTGGTGGCGCCAGGGGAGCTTAATCCTTTGAAGAAAAAGTCATCCTCTGTAACGTTCGCCTTGCAGACGAACCCATTCACCTTCACGGCTGCAGCACCCCGGTCAGCAAAAACAATCAAGCTGGAGAATTAATTACGTCATCAAACCAAACCAAGAGATGAGGTCAGAAGGGGGAGAGGGGATTACCGGAGTTGAGATCGGCGACGCACAGGTCTTGGAGCATGTCGGGATCGGCGGCGAGGGAAGGGGCGACGGCGAGGAGGAGGATGGAGAAGAGGGTGAGGAAGGAGGAGGAGCTGGTCGTCATCGTGGTGCTTGTTTGCTGGGCCTGGCAGGGAGACTCGGCTTTTTGGAGGCACAAGAGAGATGCTTGCGTGGAGGACCTTGGGTTCAAATTAAAAGGGGAATGAAGTAGGAGGACATTTATAAGGGTCGGTGGGCGGGGGCCGGGGGCCGGGGGCCGGGGGTGGGGGGATAGAGTGGAGGAAGGTGTGATGTCATGGAAAGAAGGCATTAAAAAGTCCTCTAAAAACCAAGAAATGTGGAGAGAGAGAGAGAGAGAGAGAGAGAGAGAGGAATAAAGAAAGAAAGAAAGAAAATCGAATGGCGCATTAATTAGTGAAAAAAAGACTTTGGAACCCAGCTAATGTAATGGGAATATTAATGTGCCAATCCACTTTGTTATACACATCTAGTTAAAAACTACACATCTAGTTAAAAACAACCATGCATTGTACCATATATGCAGCAACATTAATGCTACCTTGGCCATTATTGGGCCCTACGTTGCGTGCATCATGCCGTAAGCTAGGTGGGTCTTAGACAGCGTACCGAACTCCGGGGTCCCGTTTCAGACGGCTTCCTGTTCTCAACATGTTGACGGTTCCGCCCTCATCCCATTCGACAAAATTACCGGACAGACTGGTTCTCCGGCAGCCGGCAAGGGACCCGTCTCGGAGGGTAAAAATGTTATTTGGGATTGTTTCGGATAGCTGGTCTCTGTCAGGATGTGGTTTATTGACGTATAGCGCAGTCGGACCAGCTCTCCTGGAGTACGGCTGTGAAGGAATGGAGTAAATGTGAAAACAAAGGGCTGTATATGCCTGCATGGCCCGGAAGCTTCCTTGAAGGAGTCGGTGACATACATTAAGGGCTCGTTTGGTTCGCGGAAAGCATTTTCCTTCCTAGGAATATGATTCCTGTAAAACAAATTCCTAGGAAGAGGATGCCTAGGAAAGTATTTTTGGCATGTTTGGTTGACCATGGGAAAGTGACAAATTTCCAAGGTGCTTATGTTTGGTTGGCCATCCACTTTCCTAGGAAAGTTATATATAATTCCTATTATGCCCTTAATAAAAATTAGGTTTTTAATGCCTCTTTAATGCTTCTTTAATACTGAAGGGACTTTTTGGGAAAAAGTAAAAATGAAGTGATTCCCGCCTCATGGGAAAGTAACTTTCCCATGTTTCTCATGGGAAAGACTTTCCCATGAAATGTGGGAATCACATTCCCATGGGAATACAACTTTCCCTTCTCTCTCCTTTGAAAACTCCAACCAAACAAGAGGCATCTCATTACTTTCCCGTTGACCACACTTTCCTCCCTTCTTTTCCCGCGAACCAAACGAGCCCTAAGATAAATAACATGTGCTTTTCTTGCGAATAAATCTTGTAAATCCACCTCAGCAGACTTGCTCTGTTTTTTTTAGGTTGTGAGACAGTGAAAGGTTATTTTTTATTCTAACCAATTATAAATACTTATCTTCGATTATTTGATTTTAGTTAGTGCCCAAGTAATAGAATTAACAAATAACTCTATGCAATAGAGAGGGAGAGGGTGAGTTTTTCAGATTTTCACTATGTAGCCAATTGTTATCCGATAAACTTTTAATTTTAATCAAATATCATTTCCAGCTATCCTCCAACGACTATGGAAATGGCAATAAGTGAACCCCAACTTTTATTCTTAGTAATGTTTCTTTGCCTAACTATCAAAGATTCTGGCTTTGATTCTCGGATGGTGCATCCAAAATATATATATTTAGATAATTGTAATATGGTTCGGTCTCCCTCTCTTTCTCTGAGGAAAGATTATATTCTTTCTCTGAAAAAGATTAGGTAATAAAAGCGCAAAAATTAGATATTGAGACTTTAAAATAGCAGTTCTTTGAAGGGATGCTAAAGAATGCAAATAACTATCTCATCTTTTTCTATCATGTAACCAAGCATAACTTTGCTTGTTTGGGTGATTTGATTAGGGCGGTGATTTGATTAGTGTGGTTTATGATTCGACCTCCTGTAAGTCTTTTTGACATGAAGAGCTACAAAGGAAAATTTGAGAGCAAAAAATAGTTGAGAAATCTCGCTAAGCCTAGATATTGATGTTTTCATCGTACCATTGAAAACATATTGGCTAGTTTGAATTTTCAGATAATCTTAGTGGTGTAGACTTGTGCAGCTAATAAAGTTATTTTGACTGTGATAC
The DNA here is from genome assembly GCF_009389715.1 of Phoenix dactylifera. NCBI lineage: Eukaryota > Viridiplantae > Streptophyta > Magnoliopsida > Arecales > Arecaceae > Phoenix > Phoenix dactylifera. The sequence goes on along the minus strand of NC_052392.1, from coordinate 40,599,599 downwards.
TTAAAATGACTTGGGTTCTAATCTCTTTAGCACTTGGGTGGCTAGCTAGAGGTTAGCCTCCTTCCCTTTCTCAGAAAAAGAAGGAAAAAGAATATTAAGAGAACTCTAATTATGTTCTACAGAATCATCTGTAGGCATAAAATGAGAAGGATAATTCATTTTTTGTTTCCCTTTCCTAATGAAAAAGTTGAAGAGTATGGAATCAAGGTTTGTTATTTTATTGTTATTTTTTTTAATATTTATGCAATCCCTTAAAAAAGTTTTGTGGGGTTATTTCTTGCATCATTAAAAAAAGGATTGGTTACATACATACCCTTCTAAATATTTGAACTTACGTGAAAAACATCCTCAAATTGATATTTGCATGTATATCCTTTTAAAATATTCATTTTGCATGTGCACCCTTATTTTTCTTGGTTTTTTGCATATGTACACACACCATGAAATACCATTAAAAAATTAGCAGTTTAAAATTTTAAAAAAAACAAAATAACCTTAATGGGTAGATATAAAAAAATATATTTATGAGGGTATACATGCAAATAGCAGCTTTGTGAGGATATTTATGCAATTTCACATATTTAGAAGAGATTACATATAAAAAAATTTAATTTTATTCTGTTATTTTAACTTATTTTAACACTCGGATTAGTCTAGTGGCTACTCCTCAATGTTTTTTTACAAACTATTTCTCAAGAAAAAGATAGATTTAACAATTAGATAACAAAAAGAGTTATGAAAGTTTTTTTTTACTAATTATGAGATTATTCTACTTTATCCTTCTTCATTTATAACAATCATTATATCTTATTTCATCAAAACTAGCTTGTAATATTTATTATCATAGATGCATATATAAGGGCATATAACAAAATATAGAAAGAGATTAGAATCTTTTAAAGCACACGATAGATTAACAAAATATTGTAATGATCAAGCTTCCTTGCTACTGCTGTGCTCATCGGTGAAAAAAAATATCAATTATTCCCAAGCAAAATCATTGAAGGACTTTAGAACCCTTCAGACTTACTAACAATTTCTGTGGCCATATAGTAGAAGGCCATCTCGTATGTTATGTGCCTTAAGATGCTTTTCTTTGGAGCTTTGATTTTTGGAAGAAGAAAATATCTAGTATATAGGCCCATTTTGTCACGACAATTTTAAATCAGCCATCAACCTATACATGAAAAATTTTCTAGCTCTAAAAGATAAATATAACAAATCTCATGCACTAAAATATAAATGTTGCAAATCTTTTCCAACGCTTTTCTTTAAACAAAACTAAAGGCAAGATCTGACCATTTTTATGTTAAAAAGGATATAATGAATAGAGAGCTTCGGCAGCAATGAGAGGAACTTAGATTCCAATGGCAAGAACTCCGACAGATGGAAAAGAGGGAGAAGAGCTGCCTACGGTGAAAAAGAGAGTCGAAAGAATGATTTGATTTTGGATGGAGGAGTGAAAGAGAGGGATCTAGAGATTGAAAATTTCTTAGAGGAGTAAGAAATATTAGTTTTGAGCGAAAACCATTAACCCATCACACACTTTAAGAATAAAAAGATAATTTCATAATTTTAATTAATTTTCAATTTAAATAAATATAATTTTGGCCGATTACGTCAGTTGAATTGCCATGTCAAAGACATTCATATAAACATAGTGTTTTGTGAAGGCATGCATGCAAATATCAATTCGGAAGGATATTCACACAAATTCCAATATTTAGGAGGGTATTTATGCAAAAATTTAAGATTTTTCTTTTGTGTGTTTATACCTTTCTAAATATATAAAATTGCATGAATACTCTCGTAAAATTGCTATTTGTGTGTATACCCTTATAAACTCTTTTTTTGTATGTTTACTCGTTAAGAATATTTCAATCATTTTAAATTTAAACCGCTAACTTCTTAACACCGTTAGATGGCACGGGCGCATATGCAAAAGAAAAGAAAATAGAAGGGTATACATGCAAAAATGTGTCCTATGTTGGTATACATATAAATATCAATTTTGGAAAGGTATGCAGGCAAATTTCAATATTTAAGAGAGAATGTACGCCAAAAAGCTCTAAAAAAAAAAACGGACCATGAAGAAAAAACCTTCCCCGTAATGAATTGAAGAATATGGAATCAAGATCTTAATTTGTCCCTGTTAGTAATATTATTTCTCTAATCATATGATACATTTTTCAACATGTTTATACATAATGATAACCCGCTTACCTGCCATCGCAACAGTTTATGGTTATTTGCCAAGCACCTATTGTTCCCATATGTTGGATGGCCCTTCGCTTTCTTGATGATCTGGATGGTAACATGAATTGAACTGTCCAAAGATACACGATAATAAGGACTGGACATTGTTTGTTTTTTTTCAGCGCCGGCAGGGGATTTAGATGGAGAATCGTCACTGTCTATAGATAGGCCTTCTATTCCGTATCTAATAAACTCAACAACCTAGTAGATTCACCTATCAAGCCTCCAAAACTAGCAGTACTCCTATCTCATGATTCCCTTTGACCTATGTTCCGAGTTTGGCATAGTAGGTCCTCCCATCCTACCATATTGATAATAATTTGGATATCTTTGACCCCACCGTCTTCCTCATGCTCTATAATATTCCTCTTCTATCTAATATCTATTACAACCGTATGCCTTTTCAACATTTTTTTTCTTGCGTTAAAAGCTGAAAAAGGTTCACAAAAATAGAAACTTACAAAGCTTTTTCCCGCATTTTTGTTTCCATAACCATCTGCCTGCTGGCTTGTTTTATATGTAATAGTCGACTCAGCTCAATTTTTCGACAGGAACGAGATTTAAGATCTTACAATCTTTGGGGAGAGTTGCACTGTATATGTATAGTCATAATGATTGCCGTTTCTTTAATTAATTGGCAGGTAGAAATTAATTGATGTGATAATGCATGGGAGGTACGTAAACCTTTTAGGTGGGGCTGACGCCATCATCCATTGAGCACAGCATCAACATCCGAATGCGGATGAGGGAGTGGCCGTCTTTCCCTTTGCTCTCATTATCACGCTAATAGTTAGTTAAGTTGGGAGCCTTAATTCCAGGAACAGGAGAAAGAGATCAAAATGAAATCGGCTGAAACTTGAGATCCATATATATATATATATATAGAGAGAGAGAGAGAGAGAGAACGTTATTATTCCGTCGTCATCCTCTCTGAAGCAAAGTAACGTTACAGAACAACCCCAAAGACCTCAGAAACCTGGAGTTGCGAACACACAACAATTCGGAAGTTCAAAGACTGAAACATCTCACAAACAAACCAAACGGGGAATTCATAAGCTGTCTACTATTTCTCTTATACATATATATATATATATATATATATATATATATATATATATATATCACTTGTTGGGCGCAAGGCCAGCCTTGATCTTCTCCACCTCGTTGGTGCTGATCTGGAAAGCCTGGGCAAGCACAGCATCTGGCACCGCCGGAGAGGCAGTGAAGAGGCTGGCGGCTATGACTAGGATCCCCGGGAGCTGGCTGTTGAAGGCGGCGATGAGGGAGGCTGGGACATGGCCGTTGTTTTTCTGGAAGTGGACGAGCCCCCGGGGGAAGACGAAGACCTCGCCCGCGGTGATGGTCTTGGTGACGAACTTGTTGGCGGTGGTGATGAAGCCGACGTCGAGGGTGCCATCGAGGATGAAGATTATCTCGGTGGCGCGGGGGTGGGTGTGGGGAGGGTTGAGCCCGCCAGGGGCGTAGTCGATGCGGGCCATGGAGACACCCAGGGTGTTGAGCCCCGGGATCTTCCCCACGTCGGCCCCCGTCACGAGGGATCCGAGAGTGTTGTTGGTGGCGCCCGGGGTGGCTAGTCCCTTGAAGAAGAAGTCGTCCTCGGTGACGTTGGCTTTGCATGCAAATCCGTTCACCTTCACAGCTGCAGTACATGGTCAAGAAGAAATCACCGATGCATCTTAGTACTACAATTAATAGCCAAAACATGCTTAATTATTGCGTTTTGATGTGTTTTCTCATCCTGAAAAACTATAAAAAAAAAAAAAAAGCTAATTAAGAAGAGAGTTCAGAGTGTTAGGAGGAGAAAGGAGGAAAGTACGGGAGTTCAGATCGGCAACACAGAGATCTTGGAGCATGTCGGGATCAGCGGCGAGAGAGGAGGCAAAGAGAAAGAGGAGGGTGAGGAGGACGAGGAGGGAAGACTTGGTTGACATGATTGTTTCCTTGCTTAATGGCTTGGAACGGGGATTTGACTTTTTGTAGCTTGGAAAGAGAGAGATGGACTTTGAGGATAAAAGGGGGAAGAGGACTCGTATTTATAGTCGTATTGTGTTGGGCCCCGAGTGGAAGGTGTGATGTGAGAATTAAGGCATGGATGTAGCCTTGTGAATCAAGAAATGTTGGACATGAAAGGAAAAAGCTAAAGCATGCTTATTTAATGAGTTAAGATTTGAGCTTGATTAAATTACTTGGACTGATGGGGAAGAGGAGAAGGTATATATGGGTTCAGAAAATGATTACCAGATGATTCATTCATTTATATGTGTTTTTTTTTCTTAACTATGGAAATGATTTTGCTTTATTAGTTGATTAGTAGCTACCGATCAACTAGATTCCTTTATGAAAAGGATAATCAGCTAGGCAGACGCTAGGCTTTTTGGTACAATAGCTAGACTGTAGTTTTTTTTTTTGGTACAATAGGTAGACTGTAATTTAAAAGTTTTCCTATGATTGCATATGTTTGAAGCCCACTTGAAATTCAGTAATTTATACAACTGATAATTTAGAATTTTGAAAATTTAATATAGAGCAGAGACATTATTTTTTTTTGATGTAAAAATGGGTTCGTAAAAGCAGAGACATATATACACACACACACACACATCAACTACTCATGGGATTGATAACCATTTAGGATCCTTATTATCCATGTTATATGAAGTTCCAACAACTTCATTTGGTTGTTTTTGATAGGGAAATTAAAAACTCAGTAAGTTCCTCTTTCCATTTCAAACCAACCATCTCAGCCAATGGATGCAGGTCCAAGTTGTACAACCAATGGAAATTTGCTTGCATGCTTCAATTGCAAGGAATTTTCTACACCTAGTTTTGCAGAGGGGGTTTGGGTCATACCTTTCACACAAAAGAATGATTAATGTTCTTTCACACAAAGCCACCTCTGGATCGAGCAATGGTTGCTTCGAGATCTATGCAGGCAGATGAATAATGGTGCTCGGAGTGTTTTGAGATCTACCCCAGGCACGATCCAATAGTTGGTGTTGTGAAAGAAGATAAACCATTCTTTTATGGCAAGGAAGAAGTTCAGAGCTATTTGAAGCCTACATTAATCTTAGCAATTGTTGAGCTTTACGTTGTGTGCATATCGTAAGCCGAACGGGTGTTGGATAGCGTGCTGAACTTCGAGGTTCAGTTTTAGACAACTTCGTCTTCTAATTATGTTGATGGTTCTGCCCTCAGCCCGGTCCACAAAATTACCACGCAATCTGGTTCTTTAGCAGCCGACAGGGAATCTACCTCGGGGGGCAAAAGTGTCATTGTGAATTGTTTCAAATAGCTGGTCTCTCTCTGGATGGGGTTTGTTGGCGTATAGTGCAGTCAGCTAACCCTCCTAAACTACGGCCGAGTGAAGGAATGGATTAAATGTAAAGACTGTATATGTGTGCATGGCTCAAAAGCTTTCTTAAAGGAGTTGATGACATAACATAAAGGCTAAATGGCATAAAATATTGTATACTTATGTCTTTTTTTTTCAATTATGTCATATTGTTTCAATTTTTGCAATTGGAGGCAAATGCTTTATTTATTGTTGCAATTGGCATCTAATTTTATCATTAAAGTGTGTTTCTGGGGACATGATATGGAAATTTTGAATATGGCGCGGAAAATAATAAAAGCTTTCGTTTATAATCACAGATGGAGGAGTGGGAAAGACAGAGACTCAAAAGATTGGGGATGGAGTAGACTAAGGGTGAGGGATGAGGGGTGAGATTTGGGTTTGCATTTGGAAAATTGCAACGAATGCATTTCCTTTCTTTCTTGCTTAAAAGGGTAAGTGCTAGGATTAGGGTTTGCATTTGGAAAATTGCAATGGATGCTCTCGGAAGCTTCATTATGGTCAAGGGGATAGTTAGCCTAGCAACAAAGTAGTAGAAGAAGAAGTTTGAAAAGAGGAGGAGGGAGGGCCATGGAGCCAATGAAGCAACAGAAAACGAGCAGAAACAGCAGTAAGGGGGTCTCAGAGGCAGAAGCAACGGGGCTAGGGCGGCTCCGAGATCTCGGAGGCTCTTGGCCGTGAGGAGGGAGGCTCGGTAATCCTTATCCCCGATGGTGGTGCGCAAGCGGCGCAGTCTCGGCAGGTGGCCTCCTGGGCGAAAGACCGTCAACTAGAGGCCTGAGAGAGCAAGAGCAAGAGGTAGGCTCTAATACCATGAAAAGCGTAGAGGGAGAGGAGAGAGAGACGTAGAAGAGAGGAGAGAGAGAGACACAGAGGAAGAGAATACGATCTTTGTTTTCTTACTTCAAACAGTGCCATAGCCTACCTTTTATAGTTGAAAGTGGCTATATACAGCTCATGTATATAGCTCATATACAGTTAACAATACAGCTCATATATAGCTAACAATATAGCTCATATATAGTTAACAATACAGCAAACATATAGCTAACACAGAGATAGCTTTAAAGATAGCCAAAGCTCTTAATTAACTTAGACTCAGCCAAACCAGAGAAAATGGAGACTCAGTAAAGTGTTCGGACTGCTAATAATGAAGATAGGTTTTTTTCGATATGGAGATAACAGTTTTGAATATTATGTATAGATACAAAATTTTTTGTGTTTGGAATATGTGACAGTAATTATTGGGAACAAATGACAGGAAATGTTCTAGTTTTTTCTTGGACAATAATTAACAATCATGCTTTTGTATGGGTTGACAGCAAATGAAAGGTCCTTTTTCATATACTTGATCCCTTAGCTATTAAAAACATGCTTTGATCTATTTAGCATGCTTCCAGATATTGATATTCTTTAATGGATGTCTAGCAATCAATTATGTAGGTATCTCAATTGGATTTGGGGACCAACTTACATCCTTTAAAATTGGTAAAATGCATAAAGCAGACTTAATATTCATAAAGCAACATAATCATAAAGAAAACTTAATAACTAATTGAACATAGCTTCTTAAAACAACAAAATCATAATCATTCATCACAATTAACATCGATAGCCTAAGTACATAATAAAAGTTATTTGACATTCAGTATACACATAACCCAGCAAAATATGAGAACAATATTTTTTGCCACAAAATTACAACACCAAAACTCAGTTGAACCCTCAACCAGTGCCTCACATCAAATTGCAGAATTTAAGGCAACAATAATTAAGGTTGTTTCCGATTCACCCTTAATAACAACCCATAGATCACTACCATTATCATCTATGGGAGGACAATAGCCCTAACATACAACTTATCTCTTCCTTTATGCCTTGAAATCTCAAGCCTTAAGTATTTGTTCTTCTTCTACAACATTGCATGCTCAATTTTCAGTTTCTTAATCTCATCCTCAATCTTTCCCTTCAACAGTCTTCTCATCCAACATTTTCATCTTTTCTCTAGCAATTTTATTCATCTCCTCCACTATTTGAAGCTTCTCTTTAAGCCCCTCGCTCTAGTTAATCAATATGGTACCCACCTCCTTCCCATGATCACACATCTCTGGTTCAACCCAGTGGAAAAAACCACAATAATTATCCTGCAAAATAACGCTTATGTTGAATCAACAATCACTAGCTTTTCCAATGTCAGCTAATGATTGGGAAAATCATATTTTTCAAGATCAGTATCAGAGGAATCTCCTTCCTAGTTTCCTTATACTCCATAAACTAAAAAGCCTCACTTTAACTTGGTCATGGCATAATATTTTGTCTCCAAGCACCATAGATGTTGCTGAGCAAGCTATCCTGTCGATCATATCGGAGCTTCCAAAAGCATGCATTGCATTTTTCCAAATGCAAACCCTAATCTCACCCCTTACCCCTCACCTAATTTCACAATGAAATGATACCATTATCTCTATCTCTCTCTTCCCCCCTTCACTAATTTTGAACGGAAGCTTTTGTTATTTTCCATGCTATTTTTGAAATTTCTATATCATTTTCATGGGGGTAGTTTATCGGCAAAATCGGATGCCAAATGACAACAGCCCAACATTGCAATAATAAATAACAAATCTGCCACCATTGCAAAATTGAAATGATATATATGTTAGAATTGGAAAAAAGCACGTAAGTATAGGATTTTTTGTGTCATTTAGCTCTAAGATAAACATAGACATATGCTCTTCTTGTGAACAAACCTTGTAAATCTGCCTCAGACACAGGTTGACTTGTTTGTTTTCGGTTGCAGGACAGGAAAGTTCAAGTGAAAGGTTTTTTTTTTTTTTTGTTCTAACCAATTATAAGTTCTTATCCTGGATAATTTTATTATAGTAATTGGTATCCGATTAACAAACTTAACAAATAACTTTGTCATAGCATGTGCAATAGAAAGGGAGAGGTTGATTTTTTTTTTAAATTTTCTCTATGTAGCCAATTATTATTCAATAAACTCTTAATTCTAATTATCAAATACAATTTCCGGCTATCCTCCAATAACTGTAGAAACAATAATAAGTGAACCACAACTTTTGTTGGTGGTAACATTTCTTTGCTTAACAATAAGATTCAAGCTTTATTAATTTCTTGAGCAATATATCTAAAATATCTATATTTGGGTAATTGTACTATAGTTGGGTCTCCCTCTGTTTCTCTCAAAAAGATTATGTTATTTCTCTCAAAAATTAGGGAACAAAAACTCAAAAAATAGATATTGAGACTTCAAAATAGCAGTTCTTTGAAGGGATACTAAAGAATACAAATAGTTATCCCATCTTCTTCTATCATGTAACCAAGCACAACCTTGCTTGTTTGAGTGATGTGATCTGGGTGGTTTACGATTCAACCTCTAGGCAAGTCTTTTTGACATGGAGAGCTTCATAAAAGAAAATTTGAGAGCAAGGCATAGTTGAGAAATCTCACCAAGTTAAGAAATTATTGTTTCGGCACACCATTGAAAACATATATATAGGTTAGTCTGAATTTCGAGATAATCTTATTGGTGCTAACTTATGTTGCTGGTAAAGTTATTGGACTGCGATACTCAAAATGACTGAGGTTCAAATCTCCTTGACACTTGGGTGGCTAGCTAGAGGCGAGCCCTCTTCCCTTTTAGAAAAAGAAGAAAAATAAGAAAAAGAATATTGAGATAACCCTAATTATGTTCTACGGAATCAACTATAGGCTTAAAATGAGGAGGATAATTCATTTTCTATTTCCCTTTCCTAATGAAAAAGTTGAAGAGTATGGACTCAAGGTTTGTTATTTTGTTGTTGTTGTTTTTCAATATCTATGCAATCCCTCAAGAACATTTTATGGGCCATTTGTGTCGAAAGAAACGGGATCATGAAGAAGAAACCTTGCACAATAAATTGAAGAATGTAGAATCAAGCTCTTAATCTCTCTCTATCAGTAATATTATTTCTCTAGTCATATAATATATTTTTCTACATGTTTATAAACAATGATAACCTGCTTAAATGCCATCGTAACAGTTTATGGTTATTTGCCAAGCACCCATTGTTGATATCTTCTAGGGGGCCTTTCGCTTTCTTGATGATTTGGATGGTTGCATGAATTAACTTGTCTAAAGATGCACAACATTAAGGAATGGACATTCTTTTTTTTTTTTTTTTTTGTTTAACAACACTAGTAGCGCCTTTAGATGAAGAATCATCATATCTATAGATAGGCCCTCCATTCCGTATTTAAAACAATCAACCACCTAAGAGATTAACCAATGAAGCCTCCAAAACAAGAGGCAAAATCTTCTCTCATTCCCTTTAGCCTATGTTCTGAGTCTGGCATAGTAGGCCCTCGCATCCTTCCACATTGATAATAATTTGGTTCTCTTTGACCCCACCGTCTTCCTCTATCGAGCTTCATGATATTCCTCTCGTGTCTATAGAACCATGTCCCTTTTCAACAATATTTTTTTCCATTAAAAGCTGAAAATAATCCCCAAAAATTGTAACTTATAAAGCTTTTTCTTGCATTTTTGCTTCCATAACTATCTACCAGTTTTATTTGTAATAGGCTCACTTTAATTTTTCGACAGGAACGTGATTTAAATCTTATAATCTTTTTTTGAGGGGAGAGTTGCACTATATACACGTCGTAATAACGATTGCCATTCCTTTACTTGGCAGGCAGGGAGTGATGTGATGATAAATGAGAGGCACGTAAGCCTTTTAGGTGGGGCTGGGGCCATCATCCGTTGAGAGTAACGTCAATGTCCAAGGGCGAACGAGGAGTGGCCATCTTTCCCTTTGCTCTCGCGATCACAGTACTAACTAAGATGGGCGACTTATTTCGGCAAATGTAATGACCTGGGCCACCATGTCATGACCCAGGCTTGGACGGCCCATGAATGAGAGAAGAGAGACAAGGCGATGGTCACACGTTGCTTAGAAATATTAAAAATTTGGTGGGAGACTGTGACTCGTTTCAAGCTGCTCATGTATATTGGAGGTGAACAAGATGGCAGATTGGGTCATCTCTTTTTTCTGCTTATCATTTTGGAAAGATTTTTTAGACATAGTCTAATATCGCCCTTCACCCATCTTTACACAATTTTTTTTTTTTTTTACTCTGCTGGTTGCACCTATACTATACGTGTTGTGAGAACCGTTGTAGTAGTAGTAGTAATAGTAATAATAATAATAATAATAATAATAATAATAATAATAATAATAATAATAATAATAATAATAATAATAATAATAATAATAATAATAATAATAAGAGAGAGAGAGAGGGAGAGAGAAAAGGGAGGAGAGCGCGTATTCTTCCTTCCCCTCATGCGCCCGAACGCCTCCATGGCCCTCCTCCATCTTCCCTGTGCTCTTTCCTCCTCTCTCTCTCCCGGCTCCTCACGCTCTCTTTCTCTTTCCTCACATGCCCCCTATCTCCCGCCTCCTCACGCTCTCCTTCTCTCTCGTCCTCTCTCGCTCCCTTCCCTGCTCTCTTTCTCTCGTTCTCTCTCGCTCTCTCACGCTCCCTTGTTTCTTCCTTCGCGCATATGAGCCGCCCCTTTCTCTCGCACAACCGCAGCTCCTCCCTCAGCTACTTTCTCTTCTATAGCTCATCATCTCCTCCTTCCCCCCTCTCTCTCTCTCTCTCTCTCCCATTGTTCCCTCCTCCCTCCATGCGTGCAGAAACGGGTGAGAGGGTACCATGCCCTCTTCCAGCACCCCTCTTTCTTTTATTCCCCTTTTCCCGCTATTAATCCCCCATCCCGTGAGATAAAAACAGAGCAAGATTAGTAGCCTATTCCTCCTGTTGCAATAATAATTAGCCTAGCAACCGAAATTTTAAAATTTTTAAAAATTTAAAAAATTTGGAATTTTAGAAATTTTACAAATTATTGTAAAATATTAGTGCGCCACTAATTTGATATTTGTGTATGGATTTTGGATTATTAGGTCCGTGGAACCCCAATGAGATGATTAGATTCTCTAATTTTGGACATATGCCAGATAAGTAATATTTATACTTTATAGTAATTATTAAAAATTAATTATGCAAATTGAAATTATGATTTCAAAATTAATTGCATCTGAAATTTAGTAATTATATGAAATTTGATTTGTCATTGCATTCTGATGAGTAACTGCGTGATTGAATCATCATAATGGGATCAACCCTGTAAAATTGAACTTGATGCATGTTCAAACATAAAACTCAAAAGTGGTACTGAAAAAGAAAATATTATATATATATTTGTGTGGGTGGATATGTATATCACCTGACTCTCAACTTGACTATGTATGGACTCGATTACATGACCTACACCACCGGTTAAATGTGGCTCCGTGACCTACACCTCTGGATAAGGATCTTGCCATAGGGATTGAATAAGTTAAAGCATTTAATGTGGCTTGATCCAATCTATAAATTGGATTTGTTACTTATTGAGTTGTAAAGCTCATAATTTTTTCAGATTTGAGGACCAAGAATCAGGACAATACCAGTTTTGGGGGGAGAATATATAGAGGCAAGGCTGATTTTGTGGTTAATAGTTATAGTCTTAACCCGTTTATGTACATTAAAGGGTTGTTTGGGTATTATGTATAAATAGCTTAAATACTAAAGTTTTGAGTTGTAAATTTTGGAAGAGGACCCATGCATGTTACAAAATATATATAGTAGCAACCATGTTTATATATGATATTTTAGTTTAATAACTTAATTGTTCTGATAATTAGTACTATCGCATATGAATTTTATGAATTTCAGGTTATATTGGATTCGTTGATAGAAAGAACATCTTGCATGCTTATTAGGCGACCCTCATATGCCCTCGAATTATGATTATAAGATTTGGGGCACCAAAATCAATAGAAACTTGAGATCTATATATATATATATATATATATATATATATATAGAGAGAGAGAGAGAGAGAGAGAGAGAGAGAGAGAGAGAGAGAGAGATGGAGATGGAACGTTATTATTCCGATTATTATTCCGTCATCCTCTATGGAACATAGCAACGTTACAATAATAACACTAAATAAATGAACACAACAATTCGGAAGTCCGAAGTCTGAAGGGCAAACCAAATGGCAAATCCATAAGCTGTCTAATATTTCTTTTATATCACTTTTTGGGCGCAAGTCCAGCCTTGATCTTCTCCACCTCCTTGGTGCTGATCTGGAAAGCCTGGGCAAGCACAGCATCGGGCACTGCCGGAGAGGCGGTGAACAGGGTGGCGGCGATGGACTGGGTCCCCGGGAGCTGGCCGTTGAAGGCGGCGATGACGGAGGCTGGGACTTGGCCGTTATTCTTCTGGAAGTGGACGAGCCCCCGGGGGAAGACGAAGACCTCGCCCATGGTGATGGTTTTGGCGATGAGCTTGTTGGCGGTGGTGATGAAGCCGACGTCGAGGGTGCCGTCGAGGACGAAGACCATCTCGGTGGCGCGGGGGTGGGTGTGGGGAGGGTTGAGCCCGCCCGGGGCGTAGTCGATGCGGGACATGGAGATGCCCAGGGTGTTGAGCCCCGGGATCTTCTCCACGTTGGCCGCCGTCACCAAGGATCCGAGAGTGTTGTTGGTGGCGCCCGGGGTGGCCAGTCCCTTGAAGAAGAAGTCGTCCTTGGTGACGTTGGCTTTGCATGCAAACCCGTTCACCTTCACAGCTGCAGTGGGTCAAGAAGAAATCACCGATCGATGCATCTTAGTACTACAATTAACAGCCCAAAAATGCTTATTTATTGCGTTTTGATGTTCTTTCTCATCCTGAAAAGCCAAAAAAAAAACACAACGAAGAAGAGAACAGGAGTGTTAAGAAGAGAAAGTACTAGAGTTCAGATCGGCAACGCAAAGATCTTGGAGCATGTCGGGATCAGCGGCGAGAGAGGAGGCAATGAGAAAGAGGAGGGCGAGGAGGGCGAGGAGGGAAGACTTGGTCGACATGATTGCTTTTCTTGCTTGTTGGCTTGGAGGGGCGATTTGACTTTTTGTAGCCCGGAAGGAGAGGGATGGACTTGAGGGAAATGGGGGGGAAGGGGACTCGCATTTATAGGGATTGGGTTGGGCCCCGGGAGGAAGGCATGATGTGTGACTATGGGCACGGAAATAGCCTTGTGAGTCAAGTAATGTTGGAGATAATGACGGATGGATAGATAAAGAAAGGAGAAAACCGAAGTATGGTTATTTAATGAGTTAACACAGGAGCTCGATTAAATTACTTGGACTGCTGCGGATGAGGAGACGGTATGGGTTGAGAAAATGATTACCAGATGATTCATTCCTTCAGATTTGTTTAGTTTTCTTAACTATGGAAATGATTTTGCTTTGTTAGTTGATTAGTAGCTATCGACTTGGTTTCTAGGTGAAAAAGAAAGGCAGGCAGCTAGGTAGACTGTAGTTTTTCTTTCTGGTACAGTAGGTAGGCTGTTGTTTAAAAGTTTTCCTATGATTGCATATGTTCGAAGCTCTACTTGAGATTCAAAAATTTATACAATTGATAGTTTAGTTTTTTAAAAATTTAACATATAGTAGAGACTTTTTTTTTTTATATAAATCACTCATGGGATCGATTACCACTGAGGATCCTTACACTCCATGTTATGTAAAGCTCCAACAACTTACAGTAATTATTTGGTAGATTTTGATAGGGAATTTAAAAACTCAGTAAGCTCCTCTTTCCATTTCAAACCAACCATCTCAGCATATGGATGCACGTCTAAGTTATACAACCAATAGAAACTTGCTTACACGCTTCAATTGTAATGAATTTTTCTACGACCAGATTTGCAGAGGAATTGTAATTGAAATTTCATGTTAGTATCAACATGTAAGCAGGGACATACAAGTCAATGTTAATTTACACCATCTGCGGTTAATGTTTATAGGTCGATATCAATTCTTTTTAAGCCCTAGCATGATAAATCAACCTAGATAGCAATAGTTCTTGAACAAAGTTTCTTTTTCTTTACCCCCTCCCTCCTTTTCTCTCTCAGCCAACCAAATCCCTCCTCTCTCTCTTTCTCTCCACCCAAAACAAAACTACTATCCCCAACTTCCCAAATTTCCCCTCTGCAGGCCAGGAAACTCTCCACCTCCCTTCCATCGAGGGAGAAGACTCGTAGCCAGCTCCTGTTCCCGTTTTATATGGGGCCTTTGCTTCCTTTTGGTCACGGTCAGACACAGAAAATATGGCAAGTAACCTCTCTCCCTATCTCTCCCTCTTTAGGATTACCTTGTCGCCTGCTGGGATCAAAGCATCCAAGAAAACCAGATCCAAGTAAGAAGTCACGTAAACAAGAAATACAAAAAAATTACCATATGCAATCACACTTTGCAAGCAAAATCACCAAGAGAAGGAACGCAATATTCGGTTACTTGGATTCAAAAGAAAAGAACGATGCTCAGATCTAGGGCATTAAAAGAAGGGAAACTTTTTGCGCTGATGGAAACTAGACGAAGCAAAAGCAGATGAAGAAATGAAATGGGAATAGATTTAAACCTCCACGAAGAGATCAAACAGACAAAAAAAGAAAAATTTATAGGGATCGAGAGACGAGAAGAGGATCACGGGAGGAAGTGGTGATCTTTTCTTCAGATGGAAGCGGAGAATATTAGAGCACGGGCAAAAGAAGCAATATGGGTTTTCTCGATTGGAATTTGGGCGGGGCGGCGGGTTTAATTTTAGATTCCCTCTTTTTACTTTTTTTTAAATTTATAATTACTCAAAAATAATATTTTTAATATTTTTAGAATTAAAAATTAAATTTGGTGACGGAAATTTCTGTCAATAATCCGTCACTGCCAAAAATAATCAATTAAAAATTTATAAATACTTGGGTTACGATTTTTGTGACGGCTGAATTTGTTACTGTTTGGTTGCAATTTTGGTTATCAGTTTGTGACAGATACCCCGTCACTACGGTGGTCACTAAGTTTTGGCGCCCACCCTATCTGTGTATTCTGTGATCGGTCTGTCTCTAATCTATCATTAAGTTCACACCACGGTAACCAAATTTCTGTCTATCACTAATCCATCACAACAGTGACTGATAACAAACCGTCACTAGTTTTCCGTCACTATACGCTTGTTTTCTGGTAGTGGCATAGCCAATAGGCTAGCCTAGGTGCACCTGGCCTGGGTTGGGAAAGTGGGCTAACAAGCACCCGGACTCCTCCCCCCATCCCCTCTCCTTTCTCCCTAACATCGCGCGACCGCCTCCACAATGCTCTTCTATTCTTGCTCCACCGCTGACCCAACAATAAATCACATAGTTTATGAGGATGGTTTATTGAGATTTGGTAAGAAATTTTATTTTCTAAAGTTTTAGAGTTGGAGAAAGGGATTTTAAAAGAAGCGCGTAACTCTATTTATACCTTCCATCAAGGAGGCACCAAAATGTAGGGAGATTTTAAGGAGATTGCTCAGTACCTTGCAAGTGCTTGGTGTATCACAGATGAAAGATGAGCATCAAAGATCTGCAAGGCCATTGTAGTATCTTTTTATTTTTTTTAGTCGAAATGGGAGTTTATTACCAAAAACTTTATTTAATAAGAGGTAATGATGCTATTGAGATGATTGTTGATCACCATAATAAGAGGTAACAATGCTATTTAGATGATTGTTGATCACCATAGTGTAAAGGTGTTTATTTAAACTTGCTCGAAATCACTTTTCGCTCCTTGAATGCATTATCACATACATCATGCATCTTCAACAACGTCAAATATACGATAATTCTAGCTTAGTCTGCTAGTGGAGTCTCTTCATAGTGTTTTCTTTCTTTCTTAAAAAAAAGAGAAAAGTTTTTTGAGAGCACATTCAAGGGACGCCGCTTTGGCAGAGCATAGCCTTTGGGGCAGGGGCGGGTAATCTGCCTCCGGATCAATATGAGCACGATCAAGCCATGGAAGACTCGGATCAAAGCAGACCTCCAGATTCGGTAAAGAGTTTGCTCTGGAGAAGCATAACGCCTCAGCGGAGCAGCAGTTTCTGTTGGTAGGGCCGCACTGAAGTGAAACCATAAAGACGTTTGCCCATGGATGGAGTATAAGACCAACTCGGTATCATAAAAGAGCGGATATTGAACTTTTTTAATGGATAAAGAACCGCTTAGAATGGTGGCTCTAGAACTGAATCATTTCTTTGTATCTGAGAAGAACTTCCAGATTAATAGGAAGGAAGCTTGATCTGAATAAATCAGAATTTCTATTCTATGATCGAGAGCCTGCAAGAGATGGGGTTGGAGGGCTACCCATAGTGTACGCCATTACCTAAGCACGGACCTCTCTATACATTAAAAAGAAAATGACAAGGAAACCCCCAATGGAGGCGTTTGATTAGAACGCACGATATCCTTGGAAGTTTGATTAGATATAGAGATGTTCATGGAGGCGTTTCAACGCCAGCTGGCTCTTGGGTTGCTACAGTGCCCATATAAGAATATGCCGCAGCCCAAATGCAAATAAAAAAAAAAAAAGAAGACGACGCCGGCTATCTCTCAGTATTAGATGGTTTACCTAACTCAGGCTCTTCGCAAGGTTTAGTCATGATAGGTTTCTTTATCATTGTTCCTAGTATATAACCAAACTGTGCGGGGGAGTTTATCTGAATAAAAAAAAAATTGATACCTTATCAACATATATTTTTTTAGCAAATAAACTTACAGCAGTTTTAATGTTCATCATCCGTAAGTTATCCGTTTAAACTAGAAAAAAATGAAAAAAATCCTGTATATAAGAGTGTTATTCAAATTTGAAGTTTCAATGATGAAATATGATTAGAAATTATGAAAAAAAAGAATAGATGGGAAGAAAATGTTTAAAGTTTAATTACCACCACCACAATCCTTTTACAGGTGATGCAGTTAATAGTTCTCCATGATGGTAATGTGGAGTTATATCAAATGTTTTTTTTGGTAGAAGAAAAAAAGTAGAGAAAGTGCGATATTTAAAGTATGTTATCGGCTTGTATTTGATGATTTTTTAGAAGGAGTTGCTTCTTAAAAAAATCATTATAAATCTTTTTACGAGAGTCGAACTAACGTATTCTTTTTGAACTTGAGATGAAGAAGGTCTGAATCTAGAACTTTCATCTAGAATAATACATTGAGATTCACTTTTTATAAAAATATTTGTTACCTTGAAATTATAAAAATTGCCGTTAAAACTCTATGACCCAAACATAATTTGGAAGATGTAGGCACTATTAAAATTTTTTTTAACAACAATTGGAAGAGTAAATCTGTTGCATTTTACGTTCATCGTGACGTTAGGTGCTGGGACACCAATTAGTTGCTGAGCTAATTTTTCAAATATTATAAAGGTGGCTACATTAGTTTTATCCTCAATGATAGCGCTTAATTTATACCTTCAAAGGATAGATGTACAACAATTATTTTTGTTTAAGTAAAACAATGGTGTATCCATTTTTAGCAAATAAATTATGATACAAAAATGTACCACAACTTTACCATTGATTTGGAGGCCGGTCATTTTTACTATATTTTTTGCACCGAAAAGTATCACCATAAACTTTTACTACAGCCCTACAACTATAACATGCTTTATACCACCAACCATAGGAGGTGTCAATCGATTTTAAAGTTGCCTTGCATGTGAATTTCAACCCCTAAAAAAATTTAAATAATTGAAGATTCTCACACAAGCAAATTAACGTATATAATCATATTTTAAACCACACCTAATATTCATGTGGATCCAATTTTAGCAATTCTTTAAGCATTTTTTTATTTGCAATACTTTTTTATTGAGGGCTAATAATAATTTCTCGCTTCTGCTCCATAAATCTAATAGAAACAATTGGTGCTTTAATATTATACATAAATTCAAAGGTATATTTAGATCATAGGGGATAAATATTTAACTTTTTTATTGAATACATTATTTCATTTTATATTATGTCATAACCTATTTTAGTACTCTAGTATTTTCAATATTTGCATATTCATGTAATATCTTGATGTTGATAAACATATTTTTTCTACAGATATAGAATAAAAAAAGTATTTTAAGAATTAAATATTGATTGTTGCAGCAAAAAATATTGTAGCTAAAAAAATACCTTTATATGTTCTCACAGTCATGCCTGTCAAAATAATAACAATCGGACCATCCCTCTCCATTTCTCGATTAAACTCTTTAGCAAATTTGGCCCAAAAGATGATGATCATATTTTAATTGCCAAAGAATAAATAAAATTTTTATGGTTATTCGACAACATCATAGTATTCAAATATAGGGAAAAATAAAAGAGCAAATTTTTTTTTTTGTATAATGATAATCAAAAAAATAATTGAGTGAATATATGTTATTCTAGATTTTCTATCTTCAAATTTCTTTTGTAATCCAACTTTTGCCTGACATATACTTGATCAAGAGATCTCTTTGAGATCTGTGTTGGTATAAGTTCAAATTTCTAAGCTTCCTAGAATTCCAGAGAGTTCATGCTCATTCCCTCTCTCACCCTCTTCTCATATCCCCTATACCAAGGCTCTGAGGGCCATACTTATACGTTGATCCCCCTACTATCAAATTGCTTGGAGATCCATGCCGGTATAAGTTAAAATCTATGATCTCTCTGGAATTGCAGAGAGCTCCCAGAGAGCTCCAATTCATTTCTTTTCTCGTGGTCTCCTCCAAACCCTACCCCTTGCTACCGTACCTCCCACTTCCATCATCTGACGCTACCCCAGCTCATTCCCTCTCACGTCCTCTCCTCATCTCCCTCCTCCAAACCATACCCCCTACTACCGTACCCTGCACTTCCATCTCTTGCCGCTGCCCTCCACCCTTCTCCCCTTTCTTTATCGTGCGCACAGAACGGGAAGAGGACGGCCATCTTTTCTTTACGGCAACCCCCCAACGTTCTAGAAAAGGAAGAAGCTGAGGAGAAAAACTTACGTTACGTCCTCCCTTTCTCAGATGATGATGTGGGAAGAGGACAGCTGTAGGTCTCCTGCAGCAACCCCAATACTCTGATGAGAAGGGGACATGGGCGGGAAGAAATAGGTTGCATGCATAATACTTTCTGGGCAGCAATATATAACAAAGCCGTGATCTCCGCACCTCACTGCAGTCGGGATGAAGAAATGACTGCACCTGCAGCAGAAAGACATTTTACAGTTCATTCATTAGGACGGGTAATGTTTCCTCAGTTTTTTTTTTTTTCTGCTTTGTTTTTTTCTTGTTTTAGTGTTTGCAGGCAAGGCAAACAGTTCACTGTTCATTAAGGCAGGTACAGAGTAGCAAAGACGTTTTACAATTCATTCATTAAGGCAGATACTATATTTTTTTTTCTTTCAGAGTATGGCGCAGAGTGATCTCCTTCGGATGGCGCCACATGGAGGTCTCTGATGCCGACATTTGGGTGTTCAGGGTGTGGCCCGGAGTGATCTCTTTTAGTGGATGGTGTCGCATGGAGATCTCTGATGCCAATATCTGAGCAAACTTTAGTCTGACACTCATTATTCTGGAAAAAAGAAGGGAGGGTGGAGAGGCTTTTTATCGTGCAAGGGTCGTAGCTGTTTGTGTTTGCGTCGGGTGGAAAAAATAAAAATAAAAAACAGGTATAGAGACAAACCGCAGCACTGCTGCCAAGTAAAGTGCAACAGAAACTTCACACCATCCGCCAGAAATACCACCCAAACCCTGAGGCTGAGGGCCACCTTCTCTTTCTTTATTTATGTTTTTTTCTAATGTCGACAGTCTTTTTTTTAAAAAAAATAATATATCTTTCGGCTTTTGTTTTTGTTCTTTTTTGGGTTTCAGGTGTTTTTTAATCTCTTTGAAGTTTCAGCTTTGGTCTTCAAACTATTTATATCTATGTTCATTATCACCAACATGGGGATTAAATTTAGATATGGTTTGTGTCGGAGAATTTCTCTGCAAAATAGTATATTATGGTGCACAGATCGCATCGGAGGTTAAATTAGTCATCAGAAGCCGGTACATAAACAGATATTCGAATACGAACTGCACCAGCAGAAGCCCAAGCGAGCTTTATGGGTCAACTGATCGGACCCGTCAACCTGTTTCCCGCAGGGAAGGAATCCTGCGTCTAATCGTCTTGCAAGCTCTTTACATTGGATTAAGGAAGTGGATGAGTTAAGATATTGAAGATGAGCATGGAGTGGTTGGATCCCGTTATATAAATTTAGTTCCTCCGCAGACTGGGAGGCGGAGGCGCGCAGTTGTACCTCCGCTGGCTGACCCTGATGATGCACGCTGCCCAGCAAACTTTGTAGCATGAAAAGCATCCATATGTGAAAGGGTGGCTCGCTGGACGAGGCTGCCGCCATGTTTCCAATCCATGACGTCCGGGTTGCAATGGAGCAACTTTATGCTCGGACCAAGACCCAATCCTCCACATATAAAATTTGAAAATTGAGGAGCTAGCGTCCCCACCACCCTTGGATAATGACTCCATGTTCCAATCTCTCCAGTATGGCCTCTGCATGCAGCAAAGTAAAATGGCACTCCGGAGATCTATCTGCAGTCCCCCAAAGAACAATATATCCTAGTCTCCATCTCAGCATGAATAAGCATTTCTGCCAACGCTGTATGAATTTGGCCTTCAGATACCCACGAAGTACGCGGCTTGCACATGCAGAAGAAGGTCCTTCTTCTTCTAAATTATCCCCTTCCTCGTCCCAAAGAGTTCAGTAGGATAGCACCATCCATCGACTACTCTTATATTAGCCACTTGCATCACACAAGCCGAATGTGCAACCCAGCGACCACAAGGGCGGTGTCTTTCGGAACGCCGAGCGAACCCAATTTCACCGTGGACTTGCAGATACAGGCTGGCTAGTTACTAGGAGAAGATCTGCGTCACACGAATCGTGGATTCGCTCGTGGAGATAGAGATCCTGCTTGACTGAGTTGGATCCTCTCAGGATGGCGCTCCACTGGGTTGAAAGAATTCGTCAAGTAGAAGGGAACTCGCCATCCCGCTTCTTTTTCTTCCAGCTACAGCGGTCAGGCAAGAGCTGTTGATAGAAACAGCCCACCACATTTCATCAAGTCAGACCTGCATGAGACCGGCCATCAATATTTCCGAGCCTAAGATTTTCATGACAGCAGGCCGACCGTGCCAGACCTAGTCATGATAGACGGACAGAGACATCCTTTTCCCCCTTTAATTTAGCGGCTAGCGGTGCCCAAATAAATTCCGGTCACCGGATCTCCACCAAGGGAGCTCTAGCCAAGGCAGACCAGAGTTTTGTGGGGCAGGCCCCAGGTCAAGGTCCACTGTTATACCAGCTGAGTGAGACATAATAGTTGCACAAAGCCAGCCATAACAGAAAAGAACAAGGTCACAATACTGAAAAATTATGCATCCTTACCCTTAGGATAGTTTATTGTTTCATTCCAAAATTTCATTGAGAACACAAGCAACCAAACAAAATGCTGTGAACCAGAGGATTGGAACTTCGTTCTGGGAAATTGACTGGGACACAGCAACTTCCATCTAGCGATCTCATATCAACTGGATGACATGCCCCAGAAAAGACAAAAAAAAAAAAAAAAAGACACAACCACGCCAGTATGCTAGACAGTGCTGCTGACGGCATTACAACAAGTTCAACAACCTGTGCTTTAGTTTGAAAACAGAACAAACATGATTTTGCCCCAAGTGCTATAGTAGAAAACTTTTGACGGCATCACGTATTGGGCTGCTTGCTTGGGCAAACACGGTAAGTTTGGCATGCAAGTGCAGCAGCAGACTTCGACTACATCCAACTTTTCTACTTGTTCCAAGTCTTTTCTTGATCTTGTCATGAAAGAATAAGTCACAGCCAACCAAATTGGATGTTACCTGTCGGGGAGGGCACCATAACTAACAGTCAGGGCAGGCTCAGTTACTCTTAATACTACCAAAACCAAAGATGCAAGGAAGAGATAATCAGTAACATCTAAGTAACTCATTTATATTCAAATTTTGATTACATAAAAAAAACGACAAAGTCTTTATTTAGGCCCAACATATATCATAAATCAGTGAAATGGAAATAAATATATTAGAATACAGAAGTCATAAAGAAAAAAAAAAAAGTGACTATCGAACCTCTTTTGACTGCAAGATAAGCATGCATCTTCATTAGTCCCCAGAACGTGAACTCTAATATCCCCCTCTCACCTGGATTAAATAACAACCGGGCTACGTTGACTAGATGTTCAAAAATATATGAAATGATCTCTTCTATTGAAATAATCACTAGCTATTCCATTTATACTTGCCAATCTTTCTGGACCCTTTTAGGCATCTTCCTTGACATCCTTATCCCTTTTATCTGCTACCCGCATTCTGATTCATGTGATATAGTTATTGATGCAATGATAGACATAATGAACAAGCATTAGATCAACTATTTATAATGGATTCACGAACCTTCATCCTTGTTTAGTGAAGTATGCCTACACACACTGCCATTGCCAATTTCATCAAGTCCTTTAACAATTTCTATTTAGAATATCTTCTTCCTCCATGCTCGTTGATGAAAAGACCCTTTGCTCACTGGTGTCTTCTCAAATCTTCATTGCACATGGCCATGACATCAAAGCTGGTTATTTACCACATTATCCACAAAAAGTGCAATTCTCTCTGTTTTTGTGTACTAACCTTTCCTCTTCTTAACCTTCCCTGTCTTCTTTACAACAAATCCAGCGCTCTTAGCCATATTTTCATTATGTGCCCGGCCCTCTTTTATCACCAAGCACTCCCATCCAACACAACATTGTACGAATTATTAGTTGTTACATATATTAATTTACAGTGAGGTTTGAGAATTAGTTTTGGTTTTGGCTCAGTCATAATGAGTTCCTTTTTTGTTCTAATTGTTGATGACCAAGATGCGCAGAAGCCTGGCCAAATACCAGAGTGAGGATGGGATCAGACCCAGCTCTCTTGCATCAACACAGAATTTACTATGAAAAACTCCATAACAAGTTTCAGTTTTGACTGTGTTGGTTCTCTCGGCTCTATTTTCAGTTGAAAATTATTAAAGAAAGATATGTTGCATTGTCAATTCACAGCAGGATAAATCAGAAAATCTAAAGAAAAACAAGTGAATGAGGAAAACCAAGTTAGCCACCATTCTATAGCACAGACCTTCAGATATATCATTTTTGTTGTCACAATGATAGAATTAAAATATTAATTTTAAAATGTAATGTAAAACAAAAAATCATGTTCACAAATTAATATATCATTTTGTTGTATGATAGCAATCTAACAAATGATAAACTAAATTGCCTAAGGAATTTGAATTTTAGGATAGCCAAACCTACTTTACAAGATTTAGTACTTTCTAATCCTCTTTATAATATAATGTTGCGATGCTCCCCAAACTTCCAGGATCAAAGTTTAAACAAGTTAAAATGCTTACCTACATGTGAAATGTATGAAAGAAAAGCAAAAAGTAGCCCATATTTGTATCAAATTTGGCTCCATAAGTAAGCTCTGGACAAAATTTGGAAGCCAGGTCCAACCTTTATTGGTTATCACTGAAGCTGAAACAACCTGGTTTTACTTTCAGGAAACATGAAAAAAGAACTTCGCCCAATTCTCAGGGGCATGCGTTGATCACATTATTTTACAGACTAAAAGCATCTACCAATTTCTGCACTCAACTATAAATCTATTAAATTTAAATTTACTTTTGTCTCAACATTCTTTTCTACCTATTCAGAAAATAATAAAAATCATCATGCTAGGATATCAACTTGCTGTTTAATTTATTTAGAGCACTTTTTTCTATTTAAAGCAATGCATTACAAACAATGACAAATTCATCAGATTCTAGACCTCAATAATTCTAATAATGCAATTATCATCACCATCATCTAGCCAATTTATAGCGATGCAGCTAGAATATGAGAGATTTAATCTATATGACAAAAGCACAAAAAGTATGGGTTAGCGAAGTAAGACCTCGTCGATAGAAAACTCCCTTGTCTTGCCATAGCTAATGATACTCGTCATTGGTACTTTATATGCAATTTATGTACATATGTCTTAGTAAATACCCACCATATTATGTATCGATGTATGCTTCGTTTGCTTCCCAAAAGGGTCGCAAGCATTTTGGTTCACCCTGAATCTTCCTATCATGTCAACAAAAAAATATTTTCAACTGTCAACATTAGTTGACATCAAGGTCCGTAGTATCGGAACCAGAACCCATGCCAGTAGGCTGGCAGTTGCTGACTTCACTTAAAAAATTTCAAAAAAAAAATAATAATAAGTGAAGTCAATGGCTGCCGACTTCACTTAAAAATCAAAATATATATATATAAAAAGAGGGCCGAAGCCCTATTTCCTTTCGAAACAGGGGCTCCACTCTTGTTCCGATGCACGAAGGAGAGGGCTTCGAATGCCCTCTCTCCCCCCTTCCTCAGCTCTGTTCCGGTGGCCGCCGCTCACCGCTGCCCTCTCCCCTCCCTCTATCTCTTTTCATCTATTTCCTTCTCCCTCTCCCCCTCTTCATCGGTTTCTCGATTTCATTGCCGTAACCATCCTGGTCCACCATTGGTACGACTCAATACGCCCCGAACTGGGTGGTTCGGGACGATTCCACCTTCCTTGATTGACATCAAGTAAAATCTCATTGAGGATTGTCATCAGCTTTTTTAAAGCATTCTTCCAACCATTTACAACACTTCTTCCTGTGACTTTTGAATTAAATGCCAGAATAGTTGCTGCAAGTTTGTATTTTACCTTGATTGGCATTTTTCCTTGTTTAATAAGTTATGACCAACTACACATGATTTTCTTTGCCTCAACAGGCATTACATTCACCCCTAATGCCATTTCAGTTTAAATCATATGCAGATATATGCGCCATTTAGTTACTTTAAACAACCGGTGGAATGCATGCATTATACTCACTTGTTAGAGTGAAAAGTGTGTTGGATAAATTCTGACTGAATCAGCTTCTATATCCGAATTAGGAACCATTCAGATATAGAAATTTATGGATGACTGGATTTTGATAAATCTTAAAGTTTCCCAGATAAAACTAGATTTGATGTACATTTCCAGGTTTGAACCCAGATATTTGGTAAGTTTTATGAAACCAAGTACTCCTGATTCTCCAACCTGACGCATCAGTCCCCTTGTCTTCTATCTCACTTCTCATTCTCAACCAACGCCCTGATTCCTTATTTGCATCAGTACCCTTTTCTCACTTCTCATTCGCAATCAATACCCTGATTGCTAATTTCTGCCAAACGCCTAACTGTCAACCATCACTCCTCGAGAACTGAACACTGAGCCTAAGTGCCAAAATCAAAGTTCCCCTTTTTCTTCTACCCTAAGATTTGCAGTAATGACCCCCTTTGCCTTCAGTATTGTTTGTTAATAGCTCATTTCTGCCCTAAGCATAGACCACTGGCACCATCAAATTCTACCCCAGGTCTCTTCCCTGCTAGCCACACGGCTTACTGCTAGGTGAGGCTGGTGTTCAATATACGAGAGAGAGAGAGAGAGAGAGAGAGAGAGAGTTTTGCTAGCATTAATTGGAATCTGAAAAAGAAATAAATAGTCATCATTAATTGCTTTAAATATAGTTCATTTATCTGCAATAATTTTCATTTACAATTGATAGAAGTTGTAAATAGCAGAAGAGGTCATTATTGATCGTCATTTTAAAAGTATTTTATTTTCTATAAATTAAATATAGTTTATTTATCATTAAATTTGATAATTGGATAAAATCAAAAAAAAAGAAAAAAAATCCAAATTTTAGTGTGCACTAGTGGTGACGATTAGAGTATGCACCGCTCTCAATGGTATAACAGATGCATTGCAGAAGATCCAGTTACCCCTAGTACGTTGTTCGTGAAAGATTATATCATCCATTTTACCCTTAGCAATTTGCAAAAAGCTAGGTCAAGTGTATGGTAGGCTAAGGTTACAAAAAGCATTCTTCATAAAAATAATAACGGGATGGGTGATATACAATAGGATTTCAGATCCTCATTTAGCTACGGGTTCTCTTCTTCACAGCCTATTCTGGTTCTCTTCTTCAGAGCCTATTCTAGGTGTGTGTGATAGTGAAGGGAAAATGAGTTTGATTTAGCTTCTGTAATCTAGATGTGACTTAGGGAGGAACAGTACTCTTTGATTCATTAGGCAAAATTTGCCATTTTACTTCATCACTTAGATTGGTTACATTAATATTTTTAGATCCATGAAAGGATGAGTTTTGCCTGCAAGTTGACTCTCTAAGATTGATAGATGGTGCTTTAACTCCTTGGAAGGATTATCATGATGCTATCTTGGTTTGCAGTTCAAATGCTGGATATGATTTTGTTGTGCACTTCTATAAGAATGGAAATGTAGCTTCAAAGTTCAAAAGAACGAATGATCTACAATCTTATATCTTTTCAAAATGAAATTCTAGGATAACCATTTTGGCCACCATAAGTCATTCCACCTAGTTCGTCTAATTGGCTTTTTTGACATCCTCCAAAGTCTTAAGAATCTTTTCCTAAACTATTCTTCTTTAATTTTAATCACAATTTGTGTTTACGTGCACCATACAAACAAGTCAATGACTAGTCTACATTAACTTAGACCTACATGAGCAATCAAACTCCATTTTATATATAATAAGATGGAGGTAATTTGAACTTATTGAAAGAACTCCATATCCCTTAATTCTAGTCACTCCCTTGAATCTAACCATATTCAAGCTAATGTTGCTCTCCATTTATTCTGTTTTGGACCAAATATGTCATAGCCAGCATAATAATGTGCTGCCTGATATCTTAGCTATTATCCTAAAACCAGCCATTGACTGTGACTAAAGAAGCTCAATAATATGCCTCATCTCAATCAATCACAAGGGTACTTATATTTCTAATCAACAATGAATGCCATCAAGATACAATAAACCATATGCTAATGCCTGGAGTGTTGTTACTACCGGGTGACATCTCCAAGGAAATAGTCAAAGCAACTAGCACATTGCTATACTAATTAACCAAGTCTATGAAATAAAAATTTCAGATTTGAACTGTCATGAGGCAATGCATTTACTTGAAGTCCTTGGGCTGCTGGTGAAGCAAAGTACACCATTCACGTTCTTACCTTGGTTAAAAATGACATAACATTCTACATTTTCTGTATTCTATAGAATTCGTAAAATAAACTGGCATTTATAAGAACTAAAATGTCCACATGTATTTGCCAAGTAATGAGAATTTCAATCAACATGCAGAAAAAAGCGGCAGGATATACACTTCTCATATGATTCCTATGCCAAAAGTACCAGCAAACACACACATAATATACATACATATCAGAAGCTAGAAAGCATGCAAAGACACTTCAATAAACTCTTACAATTTCAACTAGATTAGCAAATCTAATCATGTTAATAATTTCTAGCACCCAGCATAAATCTTTTCTACTAAATGTAGTGAGATGTCAAGACCAACAACTGAAAAAAAAAACTAAGGTAGCCACTGAGCACGATCAAATTGTAGAGGAGACGATTTTAGAATGCAAGTGAATGAGATACTACCACGAAATTTAATCTATCTATGATATTAATTAAAAAGAATAATTTTAAGTGCCAACATATATGGTGAACAGGAGACAGGACAATGACACAAGGATTTCCAAAGAACAGAGAAGTAAATGCCACTTGGCTTAGACAAAATAACAGGGAAATGGTGGAATATTTTTGTTTAATTTAGAGGTGGTATCATAAACAGAAGCAACAAATGTTGATTGGCTTACATAAGGTGCATAGAAGATGGCCCTGAAACAGCAGCAACCTTCTGAGCTCTCTGGGCTTCACCTCTGTACAGGCCTTTCAGTTCTTTCTTTGCTCTTCGTGCTTCTCTTCTCTCTTCTTTTACAGCGGCCTGCATATTACAGCCACATAATTTACATAAGCTCCGCACATTCTATATACAACAATATTACAACAATCCCTGGCATTCTAAGGCACAGTAAATCATACTTATCTAGCATAAAAGTACACCTAAACAAGAAATTCCAAAACTATCATAACCACCAAGTGTTGTCCCAAATATCAGGCTTCCCTAAAGATAACATTAGAAGGGAAAACAATGCAGATGTACATCTTATCATGAGAACAGCTAAGCAGTTGCAGACATGCAGTTAAACGAGATAAATTCATGCTGAGAAAATGTTCTGAACAATTGAAGCCTTGATTTCTCTTGCAATGATGATAAATATCAGCAAAATTCTAGAAAAATCAAACCCAAAATGAACAATACATGACTATTTCCTTTTGCAAACAAATTGTCAACAACTACATGCAAACTACTTGATTGGAGTTACCTTGCGTTCTTTCTTGTTTTCTTTTGATTCCCCATGCTGTCTCCTCTTTGGCTTGTCAGCATCTGATTTTACTGCTTTTTTTAAATTTTCACCAGTTTTTTTCGTTTGTGGTAAGTACTCCAGCGGAAGCTTTTCTTTTCCTCGAAGTGCAATCACATTACTCTTAGCAACCGAATCTCCAGGAAAATTTTTTGGAATATGCCTTTTAGGATTTTCAGGAGCCTGTATTTTTCCAGGGTGATTGTCCAGATTGGAATATGTAGAAACAATAGTCTCACAGTCCCATACTTCAGATTCTTCACTACTTTCCTCCGCAACCACAATCTCTTCATCATCTTGGCTTTCATTACAGTACTGTTCAGCATACTGTGCACACCTGCGGATAACATCAGCAGATGAATCCAGCTGTGTTTCTGTGCTTGGCACTTGATGACCATGCACATAATCCCCTGGCACTCTATACTTGTCCTCAAGTTCCAAATCATCCATTGCATACTCTTTAAGGGCATTTTTAATCTTGCTAGCAAGCAATTCACGTTCAGTATCTACATAAACAGCATCATCACTTTCACTGTCATTGCCGTATTCTTGCAGTGTGAGCTGTAACAAAAGAGAAAATATAAGCGACTGTAAGATATGGGAGAAATTATGGGTTTATAGGGAATTTAGTTAATGAAATCAAACATCTGCAATCTTCCAAATTAAATATACCCTTCAAATGGCAAAGTAATAAAATATAGCAAACATGCCTCAATCTTGAAATTCCATGACAACATGTCAGTGAAATATGGAACGGCTAGTACTACACTGATGTTGATTTCACATTATTTAGTACCCGCTTGACTCACCAGGATGATGATACAAACATTCATGTCAGATTATGCCAAAAACCATCACTGGTTTCAATTTTATATATGCTAAACTTCAGATTATTAGATACCACAAAAGGCAATAATCGAAGATCTCTACCATAACAACTCGCCCACCCATAGTTACCATCACCAAATTCAGTAAAATGGAAGATGTTAAAAACCAAACAATGCCTATTGATAGTTCTAGAAGTGTGTTACAAATGCAAGCAAGCAACTATATATGTAGACATTAACAGTAAGTAAAACTAACGAAAAAAATTCCAACAACTACAAACTTACAAGAAAACAGAAAATATAAGGTTATAAGCTATTCTAATACAAATTACAAACTAACAACTAAAGGCACATTCCATTTTCTTCAACTTAACCACAATTGTACATATCCAAAGTTCATAGAGAATCTAAAACGATAGATAGGGGGAAGAAAATTACAGATGACACTAAGTATATTCAAATGTTTAATACAGGCATAAGCAAATGTTTAATTAAACCTATTCATTCGACATAGAAAGAAAAGTAAAAAATCTAATGATAATGAATGAAGATCTTTATTGTCAATCCAACAAATTGTGTGTGTGTGTGTGTGTGTGGATCAGGTCAGGTCAGGTTGGCTTACCTGACCTCTTAACCCAGACCAGACCTAATCTAATTGCATTTCAAAGAATCAAAACTGCAATGACCCAACCTTATCTAAAACATGAACAAAACCAGCCCAACAAGACTGGTCTGGTTCAATTGTTGGGCTCACCAAACCCAATGCAAATTCCTACATATAGCAATATTTGTTTAATAATGAAACATCACGTGCTCAAATTTTTGGCTTCCATCATTATATGTTACCTAATCCTACAGCTTAATGCTATGTGGTCAATCCAAGTTTTTTTTTCTTTTTGTTTCTATATGTCTCTACCTCTACATCTTTCACCCATTTGTCTGTTTAATGCCTTATGCTGATTATTTGATGTCATAGTTTGAGAATCCCACAATACAAGAGGTCATAGTGATCATGAAAATTCAGGGTCTCAATAAGGTTTTGTCGAACCAAACCTGAAATAAAATCCATCCAGGATTAAACTTGAGGGTTGCCCTAGCAGAAATATCAGTAAATTTGATTTAAGTTGGCTAAAAGTGCCATCTGACTTCTGACACACTGTAGAGCCAACTTGACCTAAAATCCAAAATGGGACATACGTATGAGCATTTTTTTTTTTTTGCAAGTGTGTGTATAGCATGATTGCTTGCTAATATGTACAATAATTGATAATTTGAAACAACATTTGTGTCACCTGGATTAAAAAGACAAAGTGACAGGTCATTTGCCACGTAAATGGTAGATCAAGTTACGAATTTATTCTTGAATGTGTTGGGTGGTGGTTATAAGAACTCCAGAAGTCATAGCCGCTTTCTATTAAATTCCAGCATTATCATGACTCCAGTGGATTCAGTCAAAAAACGACCCCAAGAGCAAAGAAGTGTAGCTCTTAAAACATTGAGTGTGTAAGAACATTAAGAGAGTGTTTAAGTAATGTTAAAATAGCCTTCTAACTCATTCAATTTACAGTCTAAGCTTCAAAAATATACAGATATCACCTTCATAACATTGTAATTAAAGGAGCTAGAGGATAGTCTCGTCCATGTTAGTTTTGTCGTAGGCTTACTTTGTTTAAGAAGCATAATTGAGGCAAGCCATTGTTTTGCTAGGATAAAAACACATAATCTAGTTCAATCTTAGAGATGAACAACTCCATTGATGCATCTCCACTGATTGTTGAACTAATGCATCAAATCTTTCACAAAAGATCAGCTCATCCAGTAACGGTCTCTCACTATACTTGGTTTAATTATTCCCAAACTATATTTGCTTTTAGTTTTTCAAAAGGGAGCATGCCCTTCTTAGCTAGTGGAATACAATCAATTATGAGGCTTACAATAACAAACATGCAAGTACCTCAATGCTTTCTAGAAATAAGAGACCTAGGATGACTTACAAAAACTTTTGCTCAAACTTTATGTCAAAATTGACAAGTTGATGGGCTAAAAATTCTGAAGTTTTACAAGGTTTCTCCATAGAAATACAAATATAGGATACAAATGTTTTCTTCTACTTTAAGGATGACAGTTTAACAATAGAAAAGTGCAGAACCACATCATAAAAGTCAAGGTTAACAGCGACTACATCATCATATGAAATCATGTTCAGTCCACTACAAGAAATTGGCAAGTGACATAAAATTTTCTCCATAATGACAAGTAGGTTCTGACAATGAGCAAAGCAATCTAATACAAGTTAGCCTGTGTAACTTTTATGGAGGCATATCTCTAATTTGAATAACTTCACGATCCAATGGGTCCTTCCTACTCATGAACTAGAAGAAATTGACAAGTTACATAAAACTTTCCTCCATGATAACAATTATGTTCTGACACTGAGCAAACCAATTTAATACAAGATAACCTGTGTAACTTTTACGGAGGCACATCTCTAATTAGACAATCCAACGGGTCCTTCCTACTTATCAACTAAATTGCCATCTTCACCACAACTACCACAGGAAAAAAAAAAACCTGTTCAAACTAAAACGATGTGATAAGGAAAAGTTGTTATTTCATTTGCTTTTTAAAAAAAATTCTGAACAATGACATCAGCAATTTTAATCGGTTATGAAGTGACTAACTGATGCCCATTTTTTGATAACAAATGATGATGTAAATTATTGGACCACTGAAATTATGAAAGCAAACATATTTCTGTTGTATTTGTTTATTTTTTACTCTTGAAACTGAAAACAAGCAATTTTCTAGACTCTAAATTGAAAGACAAAGAATTGTGCCTAAAAAGAAATATGTATGAGGATTATCCCAAAAACAAGTAGAACTCAAATATCTATCATGGATATGGTATATCTTCCATGACGCATCTAAAAACTTCCACACATTGTTACAGCACGCTGTTCTGTTCTTTGCATTTTTCTAAGTATATGTGGATCACAGGACAAGCCAGTATAGTATAAAAGGGAATAGTGAATAAAACACAGAAACTCACAAGATCAAATTGCTCATCCAGAAGTCGACGAACTCTTGGCTTTTCACCACCCTTAAGTTCATCTTCTCCATTTCCCTGAGCAAATTCACTCTCCTGCTCTGCCCACCGGCTATCTCTTGCCACGCCAACCTCTTCTTTGGCAGCAACCTTCTCACCACCTCTCGGTGCCTCCTCCTCCTCCTCATTTACTTCGTCCTCTCCTTCAGGAAGATTTGCCTTGACCACGAAATCCTCCTCCAAGTCCTCCACATCCGACCCAAACCGTGACAGATCATCATCATCCAGCAGCTTTGCCACATCGGGATCCGCCGCCTTCTGAACCTTAACGCCAACAGTCTTCGAAGCAACAGTATAGATTGAATCCCCACTCGACTCATCACCAACCCCAGAGCTAATTCGAAGCCTTGAGGCATCATAGGCCTATTAAATTGATAGGAAGAAAAAAAAAAATCAAAAAAAGGAACCAAGATGCCAAATCCAGGCAGTCAATCAATAGACCAATCAAACTGGAAGACCAAATACCTTAACATCGAGCGGAACCCGATCGAGCCTGGCCTTGCTGTTATGGTAGTAGGAGGACCCACCGCCGGCATTCTTGATCTCGCGGAGATGGATGAGGTAATTATAACCATCGTCGGGGAGCCCCAGCTCCAAAATCTCCCTCCTCACGTGGTCCGGAAGGGTGCTCTCAGTGCGACCCCGGGATGCGCCGCCGCCGGCGCCGATCCACGGCGGCGGGGTGCTCCCCTCGTCGTCGGTGTCGCCCGGCGCATCGGCGAAGATGGAGTTGGGATCATCGACCTCGGGGATGATCTCCCGGCCGCCGCCGTCGTCATAATCGTCCTTTTCGAGGAGTCCGCGGACGGAGTAGGGATTGTTGTCGACCCGCACGAAGACGCGGTCGGACGCCGCTGCTCCGCCGTCGGCGGGGGCGGATGCGGCGGCGGGATAGGAGGAGGAATCGCGGGCAAGAAGCTGAAAGGTGGCGGAGTTCTTCTTGTCGATAAACTTCTTCTTCCGCCCCATCTTCTTCGTACGAGACGAGATGTTTAGGGTTTTCTGGTTCAAGCAAGAAAGAGGTTTAGGCTTTAGTACGTGGCGGCGGGTATCAGAGACAGAAGCGGGAGAACGGTAGTACCAGGAAAAATGACGGCCCCCGTAACGGAGTAACGAAAAGCCGTTATCATACTCTTATTAGAACTGGTTGGGCATGGGTCGGGTACCGGATCCGACCCGATTTGGTTGCTGCCCGCCCCGACACTGCGATAGGACTACGAATTGGGATCCTCCTCTCCAACTAATCATCTGCGGGGAAAATGGAGGCGGCGGCCGCCGGCCGCGGACGACTATGGATAAGTTACACTTGCGACGTCCGTTTTAAAATTATTTCCTATCGTTTTCCTGATTTATTTGGAAATTCCAAATCACATTTCCTGTGCTAGGGCTTTGGGTTGGATTTTTTTTTTTTTTTGACAAATAAAATGAAACTTTCTGGCTATGACTTTGGGATGTCTGTTAAGAGTAATTGGTTATATTCTTTTAGTTATTTTTTTCTTTTTGCTAAAAGTATGTTTTTCAGGCTTCTGGAATCTGACCTTGTTATAAATGATAGGCACCATGTTACTGCAATTTGCGTCCCTTTGTCTCGATCATTATTTAAACTGCAGGAAACCTTAAAATTATCCTTGGAAGATTTGGGCGATGAGTATATTCTGGAGATGTAAAACCAGCCGACTTTATTAAGAAAAAAAAAAGTAAAAAAAAAGAAAAAAAAAAAAGAAAAAAAAAAGGTGGTTTTCTCCTCCTTCTTCTTCTTTTTTGTTGCTAGGACGGGTGGATCATACTTAACGAGTATGGATATACCCAATAAAGTCAAAAAATAGGATACCTCGGAGTGCCAGGGGCAACTTCCCATCTCTAGCCCACAGGGTACTGCCGGAGTGACAGGCTACATAAGCAGCCATCCAATCCGCAGCCATATTGGCTTCGTAGTGGCCTGGAAGGCCCCTCCATTCCTTACCATAGCCTAAATGCTCCGGAGCAATTAGTGGTCACAGCTGTTACCCCTTAGACCCCTCTCCGGATCTAACTGATAACGGTGGCTGAGTCACCCTCCAGGATGATGGACCTGGCATGTAACATGCACCAGGCATGACGAAGGCCCGCCCAAGCAGCCCTCAGCTCCGCACTCAGAACTGAAGTGTCAAATAACTGACTGCCTCCAGTAGCCACAATTCTGGCAGACGAGTTCCGAATAATAAAACCCATATCACCCCTTGTCCCACCGTACAGGAATGACCCATCAAAGTTGACCCTGAGAAAACTCGGGGATGGGAGCTCCTAGGTGAAAAACACCATACAAAATAATACCGAAGTAGAATGGAAATTTCAGATGTTCCGAGCTGTCAAGGTTCCTCCAACAGAAATGGTGTGACACAGCTCTACCGCCTGCACGCGGGCACTTTCTACCACAAGTCTCGGCGATATATGCCATTCGTCAAAGATTCGGGTATTTTTGGCCAACCAGTTTTAGTAGGACGTACTAAGCGCTCGCCAAAAGTGATTTTCCTTTCCTGTCATTTCTTTGAAACTGGTATCTCGATTAAGAATTTAATTATCTTGGATCTATTTATTTATCGTGGCTTAGATTGCTTGGAAGTCCATTAAATATTTAGTTCGTGCAGGGGAAGTAGTGAAGATATTAGTTTGTGCATGTACGGTGAAGTACTCAGTTTGTGCTGACACCCATATAAAACTGGTAAAGTGCCACTTGCAGTCCACGTCCTCTATAGCATATCGCTGGAGAATATGTTATCACATTTCTTATATATTGAGTTTCTTTGATAGGATATTCTTGAAAAGAAATTAAACTTGGGGTAAAAAGTTCATAAATTTGAACCAGGCTTCTTACTGCAGCTTCATCAATAATGGAGGTTTGCGATGCCCGTACCAAAGTATTATTTGGAAGGCGGCGATTCTAGAAAAGATGATGTTTCTAGGGCTAGTGTTGAGAAACATATTACGTACAAAAAGAGTACTGCGAGTCTGCGAGAACAAAACAAAAGGATGGAATGTTGGTGTAGGTTGTGCCCTCTGTGGCAATGGATCAGAAACGATTAGCCATTTACTGGGTAGGTGCCTCTTTGTACGAAGCATATGGACGGCAGCGAAGGTTCAGCTGAATTTGCGGATTAGGCATCAAATATTTATGATTTTTATGTAAAAAAATATAAAATATATAAATAAATCTATTCCACCCTACAGGGCTTAAGTTTTTAGAACAAATGGTAATTCCAATACTTTGGACTGAATGGAGGGCAGAAAAAAAAAAAAGAAAAAAAATATGTAGGAGAAAGAAAGGTGGCGATCAGCTGGTAGCTGGAGTTTGCCAGGGAGTATGGCGTGAACAGAATGACAGGATCTTTTCGAGAAAACAGGGCACCATCCACTCAACTCTGCAGGGAATTCTCCATTTGTTTCATTCCTGGGTCCAATTGTGTTCGCCAAAGGTGGTGGAGGGGCATCAGAGAGTGTAGGGGCGATGCTATCTTCTCTGCCCTTTATGCTGTTGGACGTTGTGCTGCTCCTTTTCTTTTAGGCTGCTATTCTACTCTTGTTGATCCCCTTCTCTTGCAGCAGATCAGCTACTGCCTTCTCTGTTGTAATCATCTCTAAATTGGTTCAGCTTTCGAACTGTTTTGGACATCCAGGATGACCTTGTGCTGTAATCAAGGGAAAGGTGAAAACTTTCTTGATCCAAGCTTCTACGTCCTAAATACGCTTTTAATGTTATGGAAAACACTGAACACATTCGATATTTAAATAAGATAATCGCAAGGCATTACATGAGGAGGAAGAGAAAACCAAGAGAATGTTAGTTTTCCTTCCTACTCAACTAGGCCAAGAATAACTTGAAGGTAGTTACATAGAAGGTTATATGCGATGCACATCATGAGGATAGTCGAGCATACTTGATAGCCCCAGAATCAAAACGCCCCAACTTATGCATGGCCCAGCAAAGTAAAGTGCCTCTCCTTTTGCTAACTCTTTTCACAAATACACAAAATCTTTTGAACATGAGACTTTTTTTCTTAGAAAAGGCAAAATAACAGGTATTAGAAAAATTTTAAATGCAAGAAAATAAACTATATATGCAGGATGAGAGAATAAAATATGCTGTAAGCAATGGAATATATATAAATTGGGCAAATTGCCAAACAAGTATGAGCATACTAATTGTTTACTTTTAAAAGTAGAATGAAGAAATAATATATTTGATGGCCAAAATAAAACTAAACAAAAAGAGGAAGGTCACAGTTTTAGAGATAATAAGTTACTTGCACAGAATTCTAATCCTCTTGCGCAAATCAATTTTACTGATCAGAATAACTAAGGGAGATGGGCTACAAACACTTGGTTATAGTCTCCACCGCAAATTACTCTCTCAAGATGGAAGCGACCAACATGTACTAGCCTACACTAACAGAGTATGGATGTTTTTAAAATAAAATATAAAAATATATCACAAAGTAGAATTATAAGTTTGGGATATGTGTGTGTGTGTGTGTGTGTGTGTGGGTTATTACATATTTATCTCTGTCAAATTGCGGTTTGTATATAGACCTTTCAATTTGTTGATTCGATTTTCACATTGATGCCCATTCCATTAAATTTTTAACCAATGGTGTTGATCAGTAACTGTTTTAATTATGAAATAACTATTCTACAATTTTAACTTAATAATTTTTAGAAAATTTAGACAAAGATATAACTTTTTATGGTACAAATTGAATTTGAAGTTTTCAGAGATATTAGTGCAAAAAGGTTAATATACTCATTTACTACTTAAAATAGCAATACATTAACATCTCGACCAGAAATCCAATGGGAGGAGCATTATAAAAATAATGATTGAAGAAGTATATATGCAAATAATAATTTTGAGGGATAAATAGATTATAAGTCCATATTTCCTAGGGTATATATATATAAAAAAAAATCTTTAAAGTTTTTGAGCGTTCCATGTAAAATTCTGTAAATACTGCATCAACACTGTTAAATCTTTGCCGGCCGAAATTTAAGCAATGAAAAACAATATGAATTGATGACATTTACCAAGGAAAGAAAGCAATATGATAAGCAAACATAATTAAACTTTCAATTTGCTACAATATATGCTTGAACCTATAACAAGCACAACCTTGGGTTGCCCCCAAAAGTGTCGGTACCCTTCAACAATTTCATGGAATGGCATTCTAAAGAGTCAAAAAGAATTTCCTGCTAAGCGTCAGGGCATTCCAAAAACAACTAAAAAGAAGTTCCTACTGAAGTGTCTCATAAAGGTGAAGATTTGGTATCTTAATTCAAGGTGAAGATAGCTAGAGCCAAATGCGACAGGTACGTTAAATATACATCCCAATGACGAGTGGATGGCCATCAGTCGCATGCAAAAATCCTATGTGCATCAGAAGAAACTTGTCCTTGGCAAGAAATAGAGGCCAAGCTAATCTTTGGCAAGGATACATTGATTGCCGAATTTGGTGCACTGTAACTAGGATTTTTTTTTTTTTGTTGTTTTTTGAATTGTACTTGTTCGGAAAACCGATTGCAGCTGATGGTTGGCAATTGGTTTGTCGCCAAAAATGAGCAATACAAAGCCAACTTGCTAGAGGTCTTCACGATCGACAGAATTGATGTCTAGTGAAGCAATAGAATTCCATGAAACACCGAGCGATGATGTCCCGGTAAGGAAGCTAACCCTAAATGACGTGTTCAATTAATGGATTCTTACTATAATTTTTTTGGATAACGGGCGATTGAGATGCCCATGTCGCAAGATGGTATGGTAAGTGGCTGTTCTTGAGAAAGTTAAAGATTTTTTCTTTGCTTGCTTTAAGAAACAAACTTCACACATAAGAGACTTTAGCTAAGGAAGCATGGAATGTTCGTGCTGGCCGCTCTTTATATGGTAATATATAGTAGTGAACCATATAGTAGTGAACCGATTAATCATATATTTATAAGATGCCCATTTTCTAAAAGCATTTAATTGGTCCACCATCAGACTTCAGTTGAAATTGAAGGGTCAGCCTACCAATGTCCATGATTTATGGGCCAAATGGTGAGCAACGAATAGGAAATTGTCGGTCCAAAGAGCATGGGATCATATTCAAATTGGCATCCCTTCAATATCATCCATCTATCAGATTTTTTTTTTTTGAAAAGTAGTCTCAGTTTTTTCTCAGGTTCAATCACCATTATAATTGACTAATTAGTCTCGATTCAACTATTTAGTATTTCTTTTCTCCGAGAAGAGAGGTATCCACTCTTCTCGAGTCCAATGTCAATAATAAGGCATTTAAGTAGAATATCTACACCATCGGTTGTAATCTACATCACCGAAGGTCCTTCCAAACCAAATATTATATATTTTGGTAGTCTCTAATGTATACATCATATAGACAGAAAAATAAATATTTTTAATTATACTAGTAAGCTAAAATATATAAAAAAATATGAAATTTTAGAATCTATTTTATTGATCATGATGTACATATGGTGCATAACATATATATAAGCATAAAATCAATATATTTTTAATATTTTAAATACAGCAAAATATAGTTTCATATCATTTTTGCACCAACTTGCTACATTGGTTTAAGCTATAAAAAATATGAGTTTTCGGATACATATATATTCATGTCTGATGAAGTGGTTCTTCAGTTTGAATATTGTGTTATTAATTTTAAACTCAAAAGAAAGTAGATGCTTTTTCTCTCCGTTCAGACGGCAATGATTGATAGCTCCATGCATACATATATGCACTGGTTTGGTAACCCCTCTTTTTTATTTGTTCCAGCGGCTGACTCACATGCAGCTGGTAAGGACCAATCGCAGTTTGACGGCTAGAGCTCTCGTTTTAAATTCTATAGTAAAAGCTGGTCGCCAACCAACTTAAGCCAGCCAGCCAGCCAGGAATCTCGTGACCCGGTCGTCATCTCTGCGTTCGCTCGACGGTGAATTATGTGCTAAAGAAATCAAACTCAGGTCGACCCCCATCTCGCCAAAAAACTAAAGATCTGTAGGGGTTAGCCATTAAGCTTAATCTTGCGAGGACCGCTAGGCGACGGATTGCATGTGCTCTCCCCGCAGAATATGGTGTGGAGGATGATATGAGCACACAGGCTGGATGATGCGCCGCCGCCCAACTTGCTCTTACCAAGAAATCCGTAGACAGACTGGTACCTAATTCAGCTAATAATTCACAAGTAATGGGCATTTTAACAAACGGTTGTTCTATATAGACCTCTTGAATTGCCTCCTCCCCATAGCTCTTGGGAGCCACGACAAAGAAGAATCGCACCTCGTACGTGCGTGCCTGCCATCATGAAGGTTCGTGTTTGCTTATAAGATTATCATACTTTTCCATCACAGCGTCTGTAGGTACTAGGTTCTCGGGGTTCGCATTTCTACGTGCTTTCACATATTCATTCGTAAATATAGTTTAGTGTCAGGTTTCATTCTGACATGTGGAACGCATCGATTTGGATTCATTGAGAGATAATGAGCAACATAATTAAAGAATATTTTCCTGATAGAGAGAGTAAACGAAAGAACCGAAAAAACCTTCATGCAGAATTCCTGATCCACTTTCTTCTGCATTACACCATAATGTAGGGTGAAGTAGTTTGATTCGTGCACTCCGCTTACGATCTAGTGTATCTGGCAACTCTGTCTGAAACTCTCTCTTTTTTTCCCATGGTGTCCGACGTCCCAACTGCAGAAGATTGTGTTGAAGGTCATCATCATTTGCAGCAGGTGCAAGGCCTGCGTCGTGAAGACAGTCGCCAAAATCGACGGTGGGCGAATGATGCCATCTTGCTGTCTGCTTCATCCCAAGTACACCAATTTTATCTGTGATTAAATTGAGTTTCTGGCAGGGATCATTTCAATATCTGTGGACGTCGAGAAGAGTACGGTGACAATTATCGGTCAGGTGGATGCTGCGTGCATAGTAAAAGAGCTGCGGAAGGCCGGGAAGTCGGTGGAGATCGAGAGCGTTGGGGAACACAAGAAGGAGGAGAAGAAGGACGAGAAGAAGAAGGACGATGACAAGAAGAAGAAGTGCAAGGAGGAGTGCAAGAAGAAGTGCAAGGAGGAGTGCAAGAAGGAGTGCAAGGAGGAGTGCAAGCCTTTGCCTCCCTGTTGTAACGCATGCAAGCAAGCGCCTTATGGCAACATCGTGTGGTATGAACAGTCGAACGTATGCACCATTCTTTAAAGGCATCAGCACGATCATATATTGATGGGCTTCGTAGCATTTCCCTGCTGTAATCTCTATGCATCATCCTTGGCATGCTGGAGTGCAATCAGCAACCCAAGCTCAAATGTTTGCTCTGGAAATGGCCTCCTGTTAATTAGCAATCCTTGCTTCATTTGTTCCTTTCGTCTCACACTACGAATGCATGCCTACTTTCTTTCGGGATATCAAATATCTAGTGCCATTATTTAATCAATTTTATTTTTGAGACTGGAGAGGGGCTTTACCCCTACCCTCTATGCAAGCCCAAGCTAAAATTTGGTGGCTGCGCCATTTTGTTTGTTGCCGCAAAGATTAGAATATTAAGGGATGGATTGAAAATTATGCCCATTTAAAATGATACCGTGCAGAAGTTGCATTAAGTCTGGCTATCATCGGTAAGCTGATCATCTTCACCTGTTTTTAACCCGATCTAGCTTCTCCATGATTATGAAATGTTATGGCTAAGATAACCGTGTCGAAAACCAAGTTGTGAATTCCATGTGGATAATCAGCGAGCAATGGAGATCCATGTTGAACAAGCAAGGACAATCTACAAAAGATTACTCTCATGAAAGGTGTGGAAGTACAGTACAATATTGCATGAGTAATATATTTGACACATCTAATCCATAAAAACTTCTATATACCAAATAGCTGATCTATCTTCAGACAACCGGAGTTGTTTTTCAAGTGTCTGACGCACTTAATTCTTGCATCATTTCTTTGAATTGATTGGTGGTGCTCCTATTGGACGAATGAACAAAGAATCAAAGAAATAAATAAAAGATGAAGGATGAACATAAGGCATCGTGGTTTAAGATAAAAGTTTAATTAATTCCTTCCTTAGAGAATTGCATCTGAGAGTTCAATGCTCCTGATTGATTCAATAAGTGATTATACATACATACACACACACACACACACACACACATTCTATTATGTATATGTGTGTGTATGTATTTGAAGAAGACCTACGTTTCTCTACACAAATATGATAAGAGGCCTATGAAGTTTCAGGCAAAGATTAAGACCTGAAGTCCTTTACCTAATCAAAAGAGAACTAATGATACTTTACCTAATCAAAAGAGAACTAATGATAGAAAATACTCTGGTGATAATCATGGAGTTGGTTGGCATTTCATTATCGGAACGATTAAAGTTAGAAATGCAGCCGGTTAGCTACTGAAAGGAATCAAACATAATATATTGAAACAGAACAAATCAAGTAAGAAATGCAGCCGGTTAGCTACTGAAAGCAATCAAACATAATGTATTGAAACAGAACATAGAATAAGCCAGCAACGGAAGACTTTGATTGACCAACTTATGTTTTCTCGAACAGAGTCGGTAATGGGCATGCATGAATAAGAAAAAAACGAATCAATAGATTCGTATTCCGCATGCTTAAATATAGGCCTACTTTGGATATATAGATGCATAGCTGTGATGATGTTGTGGCTTAAAGATAAGAACTGACTCCACAATCATTGAAGGCCATCATGAAGGAAGAAAAAAAAAAAAGAGAAACGAAACCAGCTGCTCTCAATCTCATGGCGTAAACTAATTTTTGTTTAAACTACCGACTAGAGTCCTTGTGTTATGAAGAACAGACGAGCATGTCGGACGTATCCACTTGGATTGTTTTCCGAACATTTTCTACTCCTGCGAGCATTAACAGTGGGTCTATCTTGAGGCTTGGAAGTGGCTTATCGACTTCTCCTGAGTTTGCTATTTCTAAGGCCTAAGGAACTAGTCATATAGCGTTACAAGCCAAGACCTTGGACCATATAAAAACAATCGATCGCATACTTGCATTCATATTCGCTGGTTTCTCTAAGAGTTGGACGTCTAAGAAATGTATCGTTCTAAGAGTGCCAGAGAAGCAAACGGCCTTGTGCCAATACGGAAAATGGCTGCCCAAGACCTCTTTGGAGGTTGGGCAGCCTCCTCTGCCAGGGTTGCTGCACAACTTTTTAGCTCTTGCTTTCCTAGTCAACTGACTCCCTGCAGATATGACGATCGTTCTGGTTGGCTTCGTTAGTGATGAGACTTTTTCAGAAACAAAGATCGATGAGAAAAGGTAGGACTGAATGGATGATTTGAGAGCAAATGGGTAAATAACTCTATGGTCTTAAACCCAGTCAGCCCTTCATAGCTTCGCACTCAGTTCCCAACAAGGCCAGTTCATGAAGAAATTCTCGGAGTTTTAATTGTTAGCACATCAACATTTCCCATAGAAGTTAGTCCTTGACAGCCTGAGCATTTCTTTTTTTTTTTTGGCCTAAAATTCTGGGCCTTTTTGTTCGTTCACAAACAACTAAATAGATGCTTGCTCGGATGAAATCACCTCTTGCCACTTACAAAAGTGGGATCGAAGTTAGCTATCAAGGGTTGGGGTGGCTGTACAAACCGAAGCAAGTTGATCGAATGATGAGAAAAGAAAAATATTTTTAAAAAGCAAACCATCTCCATCCACATGTATAAAAGCAAATTAATGTGGTTAGAAAGGTATCTGGCCATTCTTTCACGCAAAAAAGAGAACATACAAAACTAGGGAAAAGCTCCAGGAGAAAATGTCACCTAAATTATAAAAGCATCCCTTTATAAAGAAGAACCGTATGTTGGATCTCCTCCTGGTTTAAATAATGGACAGTATAAATAATGCAAAACAATACATATTTTTTTGACCCCTTGATGCATGGATTGGAGGTTTCCAAATCATATAATTTTTAGTTTGAAAGCAATTTAGAGGCAGTAGATTATAGTCAATAGCCCCAATCATCGATGTACTACCTCTATCTTCCAATCTAAACCTATCCGGATCTGAGTTGAGATCCATTTGAGTATAACCAAGTTAATCTCCCTCTTTATACACATGTATAGATATATTTGTATATATGTATGTATAGCTGGACTTGGTTGCATTTGAGTGGATCTTCACTCAGATCCGATCAGGTCTATAATGGACAACGAAGGTCCCATATTGATAATTCGAATCGTTGAATATGATCTACTCCCTCTGAACTGTTTATATGCAAAAAATTATGTGATTTGAAGATCCTTAATCTATTCATCAAGTGATAAAAATATATATAATTTAATTTATTTAGACTGACCAATTTTTTAACTACTTGATGCATAGGTCGGGGATCTCTAAATCAAATAGTTTTTGTTATGTAAGTAGTTTAGAGATAATACTCACATCCAATGCTCGAATCATCAATATAGACATTTATTATCTAATATAGACTTAATCGGATCTGAGTGCAGATCCACTTATGTGTGCACATGTATATATATATATATATATATATAGACTAGGATGCTTCTAAGGAAATTTCTCTCCGCAAAAGCTTTCTAGTCAAACATAATATAAAACCTCCCAAAATAAAAATCAGCACCATTATTCAAAATCTATGAAATTTAAAATACTGGTAAACTAGAAATTTTTTATTTTAGTGATATCTCTTAACTATGTATTAAACCGACAGACATGAATTGTAGCAATATAGCTAGTGAACAAAAATTAAATATAAACTACAATTCCAAAATGTTGATCATGATCTAAATATTTTAAAAGATATATAAATCAATTTTTAGCTAGTTTGGGTGGTGCTAAATTATAGATGAAACTGAAATACACACACACACACACACTATTG
This sequence comes from Phoenix dactylifera, assembly GCF_009389715.1. Lineage (NCBI taxonomy): Eukaryota > Viridiplantae > Streptophyta > Magnoliopsida > Arecales > Arecaceae > Phoenix > Phoenix dactylifera. The sequence continues at coordinate 40,554,733 of NC_052392.1, read as the reverse complement.
AAATGGTAATTTTTTGTTTTCATTTAACGTATGGGCCACAAGTCTAAAAAAATACATGATTTCTGATCTCTAGCCAAATCAAATGCCATAAATCTGACAAACAATGATGATTTTTATTTTGAAAGGTCATTGATTGTTTTTCAATGGAAAGCATTTGAGAGCCAAATATTCTTAAGCATCCCGACCCCGCTCATAAATAAAGTTTTTTCCTGATTCTCATAAAACTAGAACTAATTTAACAATTTGAGAGTTTCTTAATGTATAAATATTTTTATGATCTAGTCCTAATCCATTATCTGCTATTTAGCCTACATAAATTTGTGCAGATAAGACAGACTAATTTAATCGATCGAGCCTTAAGACAATGTTTTTATGGAGAACTATTGTGACAGGGGGCATGCATCAAAAATAAATGCAACCAGACCTGCAAGCAGCCTTGACTTTAGCTCCAGCCTTCCAGCTTGACCCAAATCGAATGTTAAGAATTAATTTTGCAAACAAACAGGTTGGATTGGAATCCAGCTTCTTTGAAAATACTCAGCTTTTGCAGAAAGTCAAATTATGTCCCCATAAGAAAAACAAATCGAGAACTGTGTCATGCAGACCAAAATACAGTTTCTCACCAATTGAACCCCCCCTCCTCCTCAACACACTTGGCCCAAGAAAAGAGAACTTTTTCTGAAAAAGGAAAAACTGCCACAAGTTACAGCACTCTACAAACGCTCGACCTCAAAAACAAAGCACTGCTTCCAGTTTCTCTGCAGGAGACGATTTCATTTTACCCTTACAACCCCTTCATTAAAAGGGCACAGACTTAAAGCGGACATGATATCCTCCGGAATCTAGATATCACAGATGAGCATCGTGTATAAAATGGCCATCTCGAATGCCGTAGGAGCTGAAGTGCTTGACCTTGAATTTCCACTCCCCTCTCACTGCATCATATGACACAAACTCAGCCCCCTGCTCTTGGGCCTTCTTCATCAGCATCTCCTTGTATTTCTGAACCTTGGGGCCTTCAGTGTATTGCAGCCCTGTCTTCTTATTGATGCACATGATGTTAAGTAGTGTCACCTCGGCAGGCTTGTTGAGACCCTGTCCTATGGGAGGCTTCTTGCCCTCGTCCTTGTACGCAATAACCTCACGGTTGTTGAACTGGATAATCGAATCAAGGTCAAGCCTTCTAACATCAGTTTCTCCATCAAACATTATGCTGCCATACCCATGCCTTCCAACCACAAAGTCCTTCACATGGCAGCAGAAGCCTGGCTCAGATCGTTCCTTGGCAGCCATCTCCTGGATTCGTGGCTCAGTGTAATATTCAGCGTGATGAAGCTTGGGCACCAGAGCCTCAATATCTGCACCATGCTCATACACAACTGCAGCCTCACGTGCCTTGTGCCCAGAGAAGGTTGTGGGCGATGAATCACTCTCCTTTTCTGCATGGTCAGCATGAAACCCATTCTGCTTCTGGGAAGGTTTAGTTGGCGACAGAGGATGGCTATTTTGTTGCTGGTTGTGCCCGTTGTCAGCTGGATTCCCTACATCATTGTTGCAAATTCAAGGTGAGTTAGGAGCAGATAATAATGCTGGCATTGATGAGTTTAAATATCTTATGATTGATTGCTACTCCACATTTTTTCTAAAAGAATCTTGACTTTCTAGCATGCATAGCATGTGACAGTGCGTCTGGTTAGAAAAGGGTCTCACTTGTGCTCTTGGCCACCGGACAATTTACGTAGATCGGTACACCACAATAAGGTCTAAAAGAATCTTAACCTTTTAGCGTGTAAAACATGTGACAGTGCAAGTGTATCTGGTTAGTGTATCTCATTAGAAAAAGATCTCTGTGCAGATTATACTTAGACCTTTTCTTCTCCATTGACAAAATTGGAAGAAGAAAAAGAAGAAGAAGGTCTAAAGAATCTTGAACTTTCTAGCATGCAAAAAGGATCAAGAAGAAGAAGAAGGCTTGAAAGAATCTTAATTTTCTAGCATGCAAAACATGTGACAGTGCAAGTGTACCTGGTTAGAAAAGGATCTCTGTACAAGTAATACTTACCCTTTCCCCTCCATTGATGAAATTAGAAGAAGAATTAGAAGAAGAAGAAAGGGGAATGTGTGGCTCCAACAACGAAAAGAATATCAATGGACGGTGCAAGTGTACCTGGTTAGAAAAGGAACTCTGTGCAAGTTATACCGACCCTTTCCTCTCCATTGATGAAACTAGAAGAAAATTTAGGTGTGGCTCCAACTACCTACCAGTGGACATTTGCCACTACCTATCAATGGACATTTCCCATTATTCTAATGCAATTTACAAGAAAGCCATTTTAACCTTATCATCAGGTAGAAAATTATCCTAAAATAACTTTATGTTCTTCACGCTCTTCACGAGCTGGGTTCAAGCAACATAAAGATTATTTCGGATAATTGCTGATGAGTAAATTCTGGTATTCTATTGATTAGGATTTTATGGGTCTAATTGCATTATTGAACTGACAGGTCACTTTCACTGCATGAATCTAACTGAGATGGAATGATAGTCGATCTCGAGAAGCACTTTATTTATTGCAGAAAAGTGAAAGATAGAGCCCAATTCTGAACAAACTATGGTGAAATAAATTAAATTCAGCAGAGCAGTTGTAGCAGCCATTTCTCATACTTCAGTAGCAGAGCAACATTGAGATAGTGGCAGTGCTCAGGTGGAGAAAACAAATGAGAACTGATTGTAACTGGATATCTTTGTAGCAGAAGCAGGCTGCTGGTGGTGGTGCTGCAGCCAACCATTGAGAACAGTGGTGGGGTGGTGAAGGCAGATGGGTAGCAGCAAGGAAGGTGCACATGTAGCAGAATATACTGAAGGGAAAATGGTAGTTATGATGGCTACAAGGTGGAGATGGTGGTAGAAGTATGATACTGATTGACAGTAATGATATCAATTGCTCAGGAGCCATTTGCTGAAGGCTTCTCATGAAGTCAGAAGCACCAACTACAGAGAACAAAATTATCCAAGTTATAAACTCTCAGATTCTTTTTTTTAATTTAATCTTGTGCACATGCAAAGATGCTTGCCCGATGTGTGATGGCACTATGTTGGACAGGCTGCAATTCATGTCAAAAAAAAAATGAAGGGGTGGGTTTGGGATTGAAGGAAACTGGGGTGGATCAAGAAAGTGAAGGTTTGGACAACCTTTATCATTATGCTGTAGACCTTGATACAGGAACCAATGACAAAAGCTAATAAAGTATAAACCCAGAAAATAAGACATGTTAACCATAGCTATAAATTTTGCTACTTGATCATTGGGATGAGTTTAGTCTTAGGTCTGGTTTGATTAAATAATAAGGATATCTAGTGACCAATCAAGCATCTCAAGTTTTCATTCAAGCAAAAGTCATGTTTTGATATAAACTTCAATGTTCATAGTAATAGATTCAAAAAATACTTATGTAACTATATCTAATGTCAAATGCACAAAGGCAATTACATATGCAGCACAAAATCATATTTTACCATTTTCATTTGCTGAAGTATGTGTGATTTTCTGCCCAAATTGTTTGTCTGTAGTAGATCTTGAAGGCCGCTGTTCAACCGGATGGATAACCAGTGCTCTAGGATTCTCCCGTGGAATAACAAAAGCATCTGCTTTAGGTGTGGTGGACGCTTCTTCGTCATCCCTGAAGAATGGTACCTGCACAGAGATGCTGGCTCAGATACTAGTGTTCTTGCATGTTGCAAGTGCTGAATATGATGAGCAGGAAACTAGCATGTCCAGGGAAAAGAAACAGTCAACTTTCTTAGAAGCCCATAGGTTTGTGATCGTCCAGCCAAAGAAATTATAGAAAAAGTAAAACTACAAAATATTCTCACCCTTGGACCATCACTTTTAGGATGATATTTCCTTTGTGGCAACTTAAGCCTTCTCTGAGACATGTGCCTAGGAGCCAATAAAGACGAGACTCTGACTGGAACAGGCTTTTCAGCAACCTGCTAGGAAGCAAATAAATCAGTTAACATACAAAGCTCGTGCACCTAGTCCACAAGAAGCATATCAATGTTTCATTGATTATAGAAATGGGACAAATAAATTAGTGGAACATATGTAGAACATACTAGATAATCACAGACTGATTTCCTTTTTTACATACAGAGGCTTGAAGAAAGCAAGCTTACAGGCATAGTAGAAATCCCATACTGAATTGAAGGTGCAGAACCCACATGACCAATGGACATCTGAGGTGTTGCTGGAAGTGTCCCAAAGGGATTGGTAACTGGTGCTGGTTGCACAACCATAGCAGACTGAGCAGCAGCTCTGCTGTACAGCATTGGCACATTGAACAAATGAACAATCAGAAAAAGAATAGTTAATTCATTGAAAGATGTAATAAATAGATAAAAGTGGATTAGGGAAAATGTGTGAAAGAAACAAAAATTTTAAAAAGAGAAGGCCAGGCCAATAGCAATGATAAGGTACCTTGCACTTAATACAGCATTCAATCATAAATTTTCAAGTCTTTAAGATAAATCAACAAGCTTATCAAGACCGCATAACATGTAATATCAGTATCCTCTTTTAATAAAAAATAATTGACAGCTCACTATAAGAACCCGAAAACAACTTTAAAGAATATCAAGTTTTTTATGGTTTTTAAAGATGCTGCAATGAGACAGTGGCATTTAAACATGATCAGAATCCATGACACACATAGCTGACAACAATCTCATAGAATTGAAATTTTTTAAAACCCCTCAACACTATTTACATTTATTTAATAATTTACATTAAAGAACAAGACAGGAATTGAATTTTACGGTTGTGCGAAGGTGCCCTGACCAAAGATACTCGATGTGCTGCCCAAGTTACCAGAAGATGCTGAGATACCAATAATAACATGTCAATAATACTTTGAAATATTAATTGCAATAGAAGAGAGAAAGCCCAACATAAATGAATTACCTGGCTGTGCCTGACCAAAGTTGCCAAAAGAAAGCATACCAGACGCCTGAGAAGGGGCAGTTTGTGGAAATACAGTTGAAAGAGAAGGCTGCAGGAGAAGCTTAATTCCTTAAGACTTCCAGAAAAGATCAGGAGAATAGGGCATATAAAATGCACTAACAACATGGTGGATATAGAGCATAAAAAATCGAAGCACATAAGTTGAAAAGCTAGAATTAACAACAGAATTTCAATGGTGACTTACAGTTGCTTGACCAAAACCAGCAGGATTGCTCGCTGAAAGAATTGATGGTGCTGAATTGGTGAACAAACTTCCCCCAAATCCAGTTGATGGTGTGCTAAATAGATTTGATCCAGAACTAGGAGTAGATAATTGAAATCCTGTAGCAGACTGACCAAAAGGAGATGGTGTTTGCCCAATCGATGAAGTGGATTGGAACAATCCAGATGATTGAGTGTTCCCAAAAGAGAGGCCAGAACCAAATGCTGGACTTGATCCAGCTCCAGAAGAACCAAAAATCGAGGATGAAGAACCGAAAGCAGGTGCAGAAGATCCTCCAAAAAGTGAAGGAGATGAACTTGAACCAAAAGCAGAACCACTAGAAGCCCCAAATAATGAAGTGGTAGAAGAGGTTGAGCCAAAAGGGCTAGATGAGGAAGCATTGAGAGATGAGCTAAAAATTGAAGACGACGAGGACCCAAAACCAGTCTGTCCAAAAGTTGCATTTTTAGGTCCAAAGGGGTTAGAAGATGTTGATGAAGAAAAGGGGTTTCCTGCAGGCTGACTAAATGTGCCCGGAGAACCAAATGGGGTAGGTTGTGTTGGAGCAGCAAAACCAGTCCCTCCAGCAGGCTGTCCAGCAGGATTTGGACCCCCTGAAATGTAACATTTTAACAATGAAATGTAAGGGCATTGGTAAAAACAAGAACATACAATCAGACAAACCTCAACAAATACTCAAAATTGTCAGAATCCAACCTAAAGGACCATAATTGTTAACACATGCTGGTGGTGTAGGCACCAACTACAGTAAATAAAACAAGTTAACTAAATCAAGTTTCACGTAGTCTAGCATTTATAACTAGAAAATATTCTCATCCAGACAGTTATAAAAGACACTATTAATATAGAATCAAGTTAAGAAGTTTGTCATGCTAGAGCTGGTCGTATGATGGACATGATACCTGCAAAAACAATATAGTTTTCTTCCCATTATGTGTCTAGAGATGAACTGCAATCTTATTAAGAAAATTTGAGCCTTAATCTATCAGTTGGAAACACAAGTCGTCTAAATTTAGAATATATACCATGGATTATTTTCCAACACTTAAAAGTGTTTTGGAAATTTCTTGGTACTTATCAAAAAAAATAACATGGACATTACCAGTAGAGCAAAGGTGCTAACATGCATAATAGGCCATATTACTCAAGAATCCCCAGCATTCATCATTATCTACACATCTTAATTTTTTTTTAAAAAAAAATCAATGTGTTTGGATATTTCTAGAAAATAAATCTAATCAAAATTTCATATCATACATCTAAATTTTTATTTTGTATTAATGAGATGGACATGTAGAATTTTAGGCGATTTTTGATTTTTAGGCAACTTAGTATCTAAATTATGGTATACAAATGACATATTATGTGTTTCCAACTAATTGAATTCGGACATAAATCCTCTAGGTAGGATTGTAGCTAAACCTATACTATATGATATATATCCAAAAGGAAAAATCCATTAAATCCATAGAATAGGTGCATGAAAAGCCAAAAGGCTATTGCTTTTACACAAGTGATTATCACCTAGAAACAAAAGCAATTACCTTGCATTTGATGGTTAGATATAAAAACCAGAAGACTTTATAGTATTTCTAACTTCCAGGTGTGTCTATATAAGTAGATTGCTTGCAGGCATTTCCTTAATGAGAAATTTGCAGTGTATTAATGCTAAAATCAAGAGCAACTTCCATTTTTCAGGTAGAAAATATACTGAGATGTTTAAGCCTAAGCTGAAAACTTAATATGCGTATGTTAGTTATTCCTTTGTGCTTTCTCCATAAATACTTCATGATGACTCAGGTGCATGACCACTGAAGGACTGAAATTAAATGAAAGTATGTGACAAAGCTAAAGAATCTACTTTCCACCTTTATCCCCAAGCTGATAGTCCTCCCATCTCAACTCATCATGACTTTTTTCCTTGTATGTAGGCATAGCTGATATTGATTCCAGCTTTCCAACAGCTTGCGTACCACTAGTGCCATCAGTCTCAGGTGTTGGGTTGTAAGCTACTACTCTACTGCCCCCACGTTGGCCCCCAAATGATGCTTGTCCAAAACTCGGGCTACCAAATGTAGGTGTTGCTGTTTGAGAACCTTCAAAAAGTCAAATAAGAAAGAATAGGTTTTAATATAAACATGAATTTTAAAAATTATGGGAAGAACAAAAGAAGGAAGAAGAAAAACAAGATATGGACTGTTGCAGTATTCTTAATAATGTAAGATGATTTATGAAGGCTCCTGAGCAAATTTCTTTTCATATACTAATTTTAAGTAGCTGAGGGCAACTGATCGTGGAAAGTTAGTTATGCATTCAAAATAAGGTATGACAGATATAACTCACCAAACGAGGAGCTTTGAGCACCAAAAGGTGATGGAGTAGTTCCAAATGGAGTGCTGCCAAATGCAGAAGATGATGGACCAAAAGATGGTGAGGAGCCAAAGCCAAAGGAAGGAGTAGTTGATGCACCAAAAGCAGGTATCGTAGAAGATCCAAATGTGGGAGTAGTGGATGCACCAAATGCTGGAGTGTTTGAAGATCCAAACACTGTGGAACTTTGAGTACCAAAGGCTGGCATAGCAGTGGAACCAAATGCAGGGTTGCTTGATGCCCCAAATGCAGCTCCAGTACTGCCAAATAGTGGAGTTGCTGTAGAACCAAATGCTGGTGATGTTGTAGAACCAAACGCTGGCGCAGTTGTGGCACCAAATGCTGGAGTAGGTGTAGCACCAAATGCAGGGCCACTTGTAGAACCAAAAGCAGGGGTGCTTGTTGAACCAAAAGCTGGGGTACTGGTAGCCCCAAATGCAGGTTGGCTTGATGCACCAAAGGGTGTAGCTGAACCAAAAAGGTTGCTTCCAAATGTGGGCTGTGTCTGCTGCCCAAATGGATTTGTCTGGTTGGCAGTTGATCCAAAACCTCCAAAAGTTGGCTTCTGCCCAAACACAGAGGATCCTAGAAGAGAGTAGAATGATCTTTCTTTTGTTAAAATAATAAATATAAGAAAGGACAATAAGTCAACAGAAACATGTTAAGTTGCCAAAAAGGTAATCAACATCAAGTGCGGGAAAATGAAAAAGAAAAGAAAAAAAGAAAAAAATTTACAGTGCTTAATATGCTCGAATTGGAATTCCAAATCTAAATAGTAAGTGAAAAACTTAGATATTCTAATCAAATGCCTTTTGGTCAGATGTGGAGCAATTTAAATCAAATAGACCGGATGAAAACTTGAAAAGAAACACGCTGAAGGTCTATTTCTTTTCAAAAGCCTTGATATTCGTCTATTTGCTCATAGTTTTAAGTATCTCCTCTTAAAGAATAATTATTATTTTGCAGAAAATCCGTTTCAGAAAAATAGAAATTAGAAACTTTTTGTAACAATTGCAACAAACGATCAAGAAAATATAAGAAGTTTCAGCTATGCCTCACATTATTTCAACATCAATTAAGCCCTCTTTTGCATGCATGATATGTAACCCTGCACATTTATTTTTTTAATATTTAGTTGGAGCTATGGCATAGGGGGCCAATAGTGTCATAGCAAAATCTCTTGACAAATTTTAAAATCAGTCAAATCCATGTTCAATTAGGACACTATAGCAAGCTATTAGAACAAGAGTGCATGTCCAGAAATTCACTATAGATCAAGTAGTAATTTTCTGCATATCAACGAGAAAAAGAAGAGGTCCTGGAATAACATCAACCTAATTTACCAACAAAAACTAGAGTTACAGCCTGATATTTGCATTTTCAACAAGATATCTATGACCATCCAATGCACTTAAGTTTTGCTTGAAACGGCAAAACCGAAATTGGATTTTTTGGAGCTTTTTTGCCACCATTATTAATGTATATGTGCTATTTCTGTTACTTCTTGCCATTTGATTATTTATTTTTATTCTAAGAAGAATTTTCTTAACATAAGGACCAAGTTGTGCAAGTTGTGCAAAGAGATGGAAGCATGGCAATATGGATTTTCAAAGAAATTCAGATTTAGCAACTTTCTTAGTATAGTGTGTGGTAAGTTGATGGCCAGCATAAAACTAGTTGGTCCCAAGCCCGGTAAGGAGTGTTGCGGTAAGTTGATGGCCAGCATAAAACTAGAGTCACATCCAATGAATATAAGTCCATATAAGAAAAATATTGGAGCATTCCCTACTAGCGACATGCTACATCCGACCCAGGGTGCAGAGGAAAGTGAACAAAGGTTAACTAGAGCATTCTTTAGAAGCAACGCACCACATCGGTGCCTAGAGGTGATGGGAAGTAGGCAAGGGTTCTCACGCTTTAATGGATGGGCATCAGTAAAGAAGTTAATCCAGGAAGTAGGACACATCTAGTAACTTGGAATATGGGGTTGTTGACACGAAAATTGGTAGAATTAATAGATAAAATAAATGGGTGGAGAATTAACATAACTTACCTACAAGAAACTAAGTGAATAGAAGAAAAGGCAAAAGTATTTGGGGAGATGTGTTATAAACTTTGGTATACTGGAAAGAACAAGATAAAAATGAAGTAGGAATCAAGATTTCAAATCTCATCAGGCAGGGCTATTCCGATTTTCTCGTGTAACGCGACACACTGCCGTCCCGCCCCATCCTGACACTTGGGACAAGGAATGTTCCAAGATGTATGAATCGAGACGCTGAGGCTGGCAAGACAGTCCTATCCCGACACTTGGGATATTACACTGTCACGATGTCTCACAGGGCGTCCTACCGAAACTTGAGTCCTTGGTAGGAAATACTATAAATAAGAATTTTAAAGATGAGAATTAAGATATTAAGAGAACAAGATATAGAATAACCTTGAAAAAATTAGTATAGGAAAAGAATCTATTAATATAATTAGTGCTTGTGCTCCTAAAGTAGGATTAGATGATATTACAAAGTAGCACTTTAAGAGGACACAGGAGGACTAATTCAAGAGATTCCTAAAGGAGAAAAGATATTTATCAAAGGAAATTTGAATGGGCACATGAAAAAATAGAGTGTAGATTTTGAAAGGGTTCGTGGAGGTTACAATTTTAGAGAAAGAAACAAGCAAGAAAATGCTATTTGGAGTTCGGAATAGCACATTACCTAGTCTTAGTAAACACTTGCTTTAAAAAAAGGAATCATTACTTGATAACTTTAAAAATGAGCATAATACTAATTAAATAGATTTTTTTTCCTTACTAGCATGACCGGTCGAGGGAGAGTTTAACCACCAACATAGATTAGTAATTTTGGATGTATGTAGTAAGAAATGGAAGAGAAGGACTAAAGAAAATAGGAAGCCAAGGATTAGGTGATGGTATTTGCAAGAAGAGAAACAAATGGCTTTTAAGAATAGAATGTTGAAGGAAGGAAAATGGGGTCTAGATGGAGAAATCAATATCATATGGGAAGAAATGGCTAACATTATTTAAAAAAAGTGGCTATAGAGGTATTAAAAGAATCAAAGGAAAAAGGACCATCCATTAAAGAAACTTAGTGGTGGAATGAGAAAGTTCAATTGACGATTAAGGCTAAAAGAGAGGGCTATAAAAGTCTACCTACATATAGAAATAGAGAAATGTATAAAAGCTATAAGATAGCTAAGAAGGAACTTAAGAAAGTAGTAGAAGAGACCAAATTTAAAGCAAATGAAGAGTTACATCACAAATTAGAAACTACGGATAGGGGAACGATATCTATAAGCTTGTGAGACAAAAAGAAATTATAACTAAAGACTTGACTCAAGTTAAATGCATCAAAAATAAAAATCAAAAAGTTTTGATTAAGGAGGATGAGATCAAATAAAAATGGAGTAGTTTTTTTGGTAAGCTATTCAATGAAAGTCATGTAAACAATTTAGGATGCCTCACTAGTTCAATTGAGGATAGAAATGTTTAGCATACACACAAAATTGGAGTATCTGAGGCAATAGAGGCTATGAAAAAGATGAATCGGAATTAAGGTTTGGAAGTGCTTGGGTGACATGGAAGTAACTTGGTTGATTAATTTGTTTAATAAGATTCTAAAGACTAAGAAGATGCTTGATAAATAAAAGAAGAGCACTATAGTACCGAATTATAAAAATAAAAGTCATATTTAAAATTGTCCATCACATTTCGATGATAGTTGTTTGTCTGTATTGTAGGGACTTTCACCACAAGAGCAACAAAAATCCTTCACATTCTATCCCATTTTCATGTTTGCTCAGGCAGCCAATGTTGATTACCACCCTTAATAGGTAAAATGTAGCTTGAAAATCATGATAATGATATAGACTTCAAGCAACTTACACATTTTAAAACATCACTCTAGAGCAATCACGTCGGTAGGGGACAGCTTCAAAAAACTAAATCTGTAACTGGAGAGGGAACGCTAAGAGTTTAACTTCAGCTCTTGCAGGAAGACTAAAACACAGAAAAAATGATACAGAAAGAGAAGATCAAACGGGATAAACACAATTTATAAAAGTTACAAGAATATCCATTAACTTCTAGCTGCAGATGGGAATGGTTTACATTCCAAAATTTCAGTCAGGATGTACTATATCTTCATCAACAAACTCTAGTAGTTTGATGGTTCATAGCTTTGGCATGATAACTCAAATGCTCTATCTAATCAAGTGATTACGGGCAGCCAATATAAAAAGCCCTACCAAAAAAAAAGTAGAATGGACCTCATGGAAAAAACCAAAACAAAGTTGCACATAAATTTAAAAAACATAGTACTTGACTTACATTACATCAAACAGTGTGCAAATGAAACCAAAGGCATGGATCCCATGCAACCCAAGTGCTATGAATTTAAGCAAGTACTAACCACCAAGGGAAGCAGAAGTTGATGATGCTCCAAAAGCAGGTGTTGAACTTCCAAAAGCTGGTGATGATGAAACACCAAATGCCGGTGTGGAAGGCTGGCCAAAGACACCAGTTGATGTGCCACCAAATACTGAACTCCCTGTCGCATAACCAAAAGGCTTTGGACTACCAAAGGGTTTCTGTGCAAAAGGATTGCTGCTAGCACTGCTTGTCTGCCCGAACACCGATTGTGAACCAAACGGGCTCGTTGATGACTGCCCAAAAGCTGCATGACAGGATAGAGCCATCAGAAAAGCCGAAAAATAAATCATGACACATGGCTCAAACACTGGAAACTAGCAAAATCCGCTCCTCGGGGACAAAAAGATGATACCTAAATCAAATAAGGAGAAAAACAGCACCCAGTTTGTAGGATTTCAACAATAAAAAGGGCCAATAAGACTGAAAAGCATAACAAGATAAGCAAGAAGACCTGTACTTCGGATCAAGAGAGTCAAACAAAGAGCTCAACTATAAAGGTTACGCTCAAGTTTCAATCTTTTTCAAAGCAAAACAACGGAAACAAAATATCATTCAAGATTTCTACTTCTAATGTTTGTATCAAGCACACCTTGCGTCAGGCCGTAACATGTATAGTCATTGTCTGAAGCAAATCAAGAAAGGATTATTTCCCCAAAGTAAAGCTGCCGTCTTTTTTTTTCCAAAGCAAAACATCAAGAAACATCACATCTATCAAGATTCCTATCTCCACTATTTGAATCCCATCGCCGATGCAAAACCCTACATTGCCCAATCAACCCAAAACCCGCACCAAAGAAAAAGAAGCAAAACCAAGAATATTCAAATCAGAAAGAAAGAAGATCTCCCACAAACTCGAGCGATATTCTTGCTGAGAGGAAAAAAGAATCGTAGAAATCTAAGAAAAAGAACCAAGAAATTGAATCTTGACGGGAGGAAAGGAAGCGTGAGACGTACAACTTGTAGAACCGAACATCGCTGCGGATTCTCTCCTTCGGCGCTCGAAGATGGTTCGGGTCCACAGCCAAAACTCAAAAGCGTGCGATGGTATGTATATAAGCGAGGGTTTTTATTTTTTCTCCCTCGGCCGCCGAATCGAAAGCATGATTCTCCCTCGGTCTGATTCCCCAGACGCAGTTCAAATATCATAAAGACGGCAGACCAATTGCCGTGTTACCTTTGCCTCTCTAGTTTCTAACATTATAACCATGGTTTTTTAATATATATATATATACACACACTCTCTATGCTAAAATATATATAAATTATGTAGAATCATAAAGCTAACAATCAAAATTATGGTGACATAAATTGTCTGCATTAATAAAAACAACGATATACGTAGATGGAGTGGTACTAACATAATGTTTAAAAGACAAAACTTGTGCATAAAGTGGAATACAATAAAAAATTATGATGGCAAGCAAAATATTACCGGACTTACTAATAAGTATGGTGGACAACATTTGTACATCTAAATGTATATAAAATCTACCGAATTATGCTACAAAGACTAGATGCATTGCCAAAGTGCAACATAATATTAATACATATGTTGAACTAAAATAATAGCTATTATAATTCAGAAGAGATTTCTTAGATTATGATACTAATAGCATACGTAGTTAAAAATAGTGATCATAATTTGACTATCATTCTATTATAGTAGCTGTTATATAATGAAAACAAGTCACTGTTTAATAAGCCCCCAAGTTTGTCTTAAATCATTGGTTTGCCTGATCTAGGAGATCAAAGGAGTACTCTAAGAAAAATAAAAATACCTCACACAAATGGTGCATGTCCTCCAATGTACACTATATGCTGTCCCTCTCTACTTCAAACAGTCTACATCAATCTCTCCAAAGCTTGCTTTTTGTGACATGACAACAATCTAGTTATATATAGTCTCCTAAAATCAATATACGCGAGATAGATAGACTTCCTTCTTTCTAAGACCATTCTTCATAAATTAGCTGCTATTTAAAAAATTCAAACTTCTTCATCAGGAAAAAAAAACATTCTAAACTAATTTTGATTACCATATTTATAAATCTTATGATTATGAACCACTCTTACCACCTGGAAAAGTAGATGATTCAAAGACACATGTATATGACAAGTTCAAATTCTTAATATTAGTGTATACATCCTTCATGCTTATAATGTCACGTGTTATAAAAGACATCCTTACAATGTTTTAACAATATGTGCAAAGAGATCAAATTGTTTATCCAAAAAGAAGTAGATTTACTAGTGTCATAAAGAGATCAATGTCGCACCATGCCGCTAGATATATGACCTATAAGACTGATGAACCCACTACATAGCTGCTATTCAAAACAAATTTTATTGTTTTAAAGTGAAACTATTTGATATATTAATGATGTCGAACATAATTATCTTGAAAGAACGACGTATTGACTTAAAGGTGCCTTTGGAGCCTGGAAGGGAAAAAGAAAAATTTATAGTTGGCAAGGTTATAGTAGCAAAATCCACTAAAATTTATATTTTATATATTGCTTTTACTACTATATAAATGTATACACATAAGTTATACAACAAAGTTTAGTTTACCTCTTTCATGAGATAATGCCTCAAGAAGGCGCGTCCATTTCGTCTCATCTCCCTCCAGCCATCTCTTTTCATGTGACACCTCTCTCGTGCCATCCCAACAGTGTACAAGAGAGAAAATAACAAGGCTAAAGTTGCATGAAGCCCTCCCCCTAGCTTCTTCCTCTTCCAGCTCTTTCCTAACCTCTACGGCCTGTTTCTTCCTCCTCCGAAGCCAAATCCCAAGCAACCTAATCTTCCTCCTGTCCGAGCTCCACCAAGGATCCTGTCCGTGACCTCTTCCCTGCTCCGACCTCCTCCACCAATGGGCTCCAAGAGAAGGAGGAGCTTGGTTGAATTCAAAGAAAACCTGCTTCTGACCTCCTCCATTCGCTTTGTCCTCTCTCTCTTCTCGCTCGTGCAATTGCTAGGGTCTAATTTCCCTGCATTTTTCTTTCTTGCTTACAGGTTTTTTGGCAGGTTATCGGGGGAAGGCAGTGAGGGATCTTGGTTGGTCTATTGAAATGAGTGGAGAGTTTCATTATCCATGCTTTTGACACCTATAGATCACTAAGTCTATGTTTGCTATTATAGTGCATTACCTACCATCTCTTGGGTCTCATAAAGTCTACTATGACATCACGCTTGGATATGTCGTATTATCTAACCTTGTAGATATTTTGGTCATAACATGGCACCCTTTAATAAACTTCTTCTCCTTAATCTATGTAAGTTTAGTTGTTCATATGTTGAAAGGAGAGTGCAAAGTCTGCATTAATTTTATATAAATGCATTTATCTTGATCTTGGTTCTTGCAAAGGATATTGCTATGTTTGCTCACCCAAAATTGTAAGTCAAGTGCATCTAAAATGCTGAAACGGGTCACAAGGTAGGCCTTGAAGTTTTCATCCATTCTTTTTGTCTGACAGTTCAATGAAGGTCTATGTTTAGAT
This sequence comes from Phoenix dactylifera, assembly GCF_009389715.1. Lineage (NCBI taxonomy): Eukaryota > Viridiplantae > Streptophyta > Magnoliopsida > Arecales > Arecaceae > Phoenix > Phoenix dactylifera. The sequence goes on along the minus strand of NC_052392.1, from coordinate 40,539,172 downwards.
AGATTTTAGCTAGTCTTTCAACTTGCATTGAATATTTCGTTCTACCAAAACTTGTACCAAGTGTCAAGTATAAGTTCAGGAACTATGAAGAGCAAGAGATGGATAGAGTGAGATAGGACAGGATAAAGAAGCCATCTCGAGGCACTATCTCATGAAAAAGTAACCTTAATGCTATTAGGTTGCTGCTGCAAGAGGTTTGCGGTCCCACGGTGGGGAAAGCATCCTTATCAGCGTGGAGTGTGGGCACTCACCCATCCAGCCATCCGCACACACATATGCGCACATGCATGCATGCACGTATATATGCTCAAGCACTCCCCTATACATATATATTTCAATATATATGTATTTAAAAATAATACCATATATACCTTCCTAACTTGATGGATTAAGATGTTTCGACTAGAACCTAACCCAAACCCAATCCACAAAACCATAGGTAGGGTGGGATAGGTAAAAAAATCGGATCAAAAATTGCCACCTCTAGAGAGAGTGTTGTTTCTTGCTACAGGAGACCATGATGAGGGTCTCCTACTAGGACTCATTATTGTGGAGGATGTCAATGACACATTGTTTCATGACGGTCACATATGCTTATTTTGAAACCAAGCCTAGGAGGTTGCATTCGAATAGCAAAAATCTAGGTGCAATCATATTAAGGAGCAAGAAACCTTAAAAAATAAGGTTTTAATCGGAGAAGAGAATTAGAAGCATAGAAAACTACGAAATTAGATTGAGGGGATCGAAGAGGAATTGTAAGAGGAGGGATCAAAGAAAAGGTGAGGCAATGGCAAGGTTTGAATTAAGAGAAAATGAGGATTGATTGAGATAGGACCGGACTCTAGGAGGAGGGTTTGAAGAGGAGAAAGGGAGTTGATGGGGAGCTTCCATTGTGGGGTAGAGAGGGTTGGGGGAGGGGGGAGGGAGAGAGGGAATGAGAGTCGAGCAACCAATTAGGGTTATGGGGCAAACATGCTAGGTCAGGCTCTATTTTAAGCTTTAGGTCAGGCACAAGCCGAGCCAAATTTTTATCAGGCCCCACAATTAAAGCTTGACTTCGACCCGAACTTTTTTAGGCCAAGCCCAAAGCCCAATAGAAAGCCGACTTGGCCCAATAATCCTTAGCGGACTTGGCCCATTTCCAGCTTGCTTCTCCTCTCTTCCTTTCTTGGTCAATTTATTTGCCATCCAAGTCTCAAACTTGAAATGTCTACTTCTTAGCCCAAGGGAAGGCAAGGAATTACATATGTTGATTAATTGTTTTCGTAACTGAGATGACACTATCAATCAATATTAAATTTTTATACTTATAAATTATTTTTTATGGGTTTACAGATAAAAAGAAATTCTAGAAATCACTGCTCTTATTGAAGGCATAAGATTATATCTTGTCTGAGTGCAACAATTAGCAACCCAGCCAAGAGACACCAGCACAAAACTAACCCTAGACATGGCCTACCTGAGTGTGTTTTGCACTTCACTCTCCAAAATTGTCAAGGCAATCCTATTATCATATATTATCCTCATATTTAATGATCTTGTAGTCATGACATTCTCATAAAATTAGCAAGATACGAATGCTTCTGACAAAAATGGTGAGGATGTCAATGAAATGGTACAAAACGGCCAGAAAAGAAGATGAACATAAGAAGAAAATTTAAAAGAGAATGGAAGAAGAAACAAAAAGAAATGGAAGCAAAAGAAAATCATCCAATAAAGTAGGGCCTATCCACCCAGAGCATGGTCAAAATAGAAAAAAAGCCAGCCTTCCTACACTATGGTTTAAAGTGGATCGGATAATATCCATTCTGATTCATTTTTGTATCCGAAACTATCTAGATTTGGAGAGAAATTTGAGCATCCGACTAATATCTGTATCTGTGTCCATATCCGTCGAAGAAAAATGGATATGGATAAATAAAAAATATAGATAGACAACTATCCGATTCGTATTCGAATTTCTGATTCTACTTGTAATCCTATTTAATTTTAAAAAATAAATGACCATATCAGCGTGCTATTAATTTGATTTAGCATTCACTTAGTAATATCTTTGATTTTGTGGTCATAAAGTTTAATTGTCTGATTTATATCTATGTTTATATCCATACTTTCGATATTCGATTTTTATCCATATCCATTTAAAATAAATATTGATATAAATTTTTGCATTTGACAAACATCTATATCCGTATCTGTATTTGTCAAACAAAATAAATATGGATATGGATATACTAGTATTTAATCCGGTCATAGACCAAGTACAAATCCCAATGAAAAATGAAGGGGGCGACTTCTCAACCTTCCCACCGCATCCCTGGGTAGCACCTTCTATCTCTTCATCTCTAATGCTGCTGCTGCACTAGAATGAACAACTAAACGGACTTGTCCAAGGAACAACAGGGAGGAAGAATTCTTTACAAAAAAAATTTCTAGCCTTTCACTTATTCCTGAATTAAGTGGGGTAAATGGATTAGAAGGCAAAATTTTGTAGTTTTTGGAGATACCTATTTAACCTTTGGAAAATGATTTAACCTAGGTGCCCCATTAAATGTTTGGTTAGAAAGGATAAAATAACTGAGTTAAATTGCTGTTACTCCCTTTTATTCTGCTTCCAAATAAAGCCTTAGAGTTTGGTCTTTGTCATTGAGAATGCATAGCAATTGATGCTGTACTAATGTTATCATATTATTTGATTTGTTCTCCGAAATCATCAACTTCTTTTAATTTATTTTGTACGTTGCTTTTCTTGGTGGGCTTGTGTAGATGCAACAAACCCCATGCAGATGGATTAAAGAGTAACTGGTAAGATATTGTTATGAGATTCAAGAAGTACTCTTATAAGATTCAAGAAGTTAAGTATTATGATGCTCATAGTTTCCCGTATTCACACGTACATACCATCATGCAATGGAGCGCACCAATATCGAACTGAGATTCAATGCAGGACGAGTGTCCAGTCTCGATACATTCTACTGACTTCGTACCGAACAATATTGATGCTGTACCTGTGAGGATCCGTGCGGGCGTGTGTTTAGTCCCACATCGGTTATTTGCTGGGTAGATCTTGGGTACTTATACAGGATCAAGGAACCCAAATAATACTTTCCGGCTAGCCATTTTGGATGAGGTCTTGGGTTGTTACAAATGGTATCAGAGCGGACCCGGCCTATAACTTATGTGGACTAGGGGACACAGCAGCACATATCCATTGGGGTTGACCACGGACCGATCGTGGTGTTTGTGATTAGATTTGAATGGATTTGAACTCTTAGCCTGACGAGGATGTCAGGGCTTGAACGAGGGGAGTATGTGAGGACCCGTGCGGGCGTGTGTTTAGTCCCACATCGGTTATTTGCTGGGTAGATTTTGAGTACTTATACAGGATCAAGGAATCCAAATAATACCTTCGGCTAGCCATTTTGGATGAGGTCTTGGGTTGTTACAATACCAATATGATACCAATATGGAATCAGGTATCAAAACTATGAACCTTATGATGCTATTGTATGACTAAGCCCAAATAAATAGGTTAATTTAATCCCAATTACTGACCATTTGGTTGCAGAATATGATATCTCAAAGTAAATGGGTTAAGTTACATCTGATCCACTCCAGTATAAATTACGCCCTATGGAGTGGAATAGACATCCTAGGGTTTGGTGGAAATATTGAATTTAAACATCCTCTTACGATTTTCACTTTGCCCTTATGGTCACATCTTTCGTGTTTGACACGTTATAAATGATTTTAAAGGTGCCTTGATTTTACTTAACCTTTCTTGTAACCCTAAACCAAAGGCAGAGATTTTATCTAACATACTTCTTGTTGTTTTCAGACTGTTACTTCTTCTGTTTATGTATAAATTTGAGATGATTCTTGCACCCCCCCCCCCCCCCCCCCCCCCAAAAAAAAAAAAGAATTTATCTAGATACTGCATCAAATATTATGCAGCCTCTCACACATTGAAAATTAACCTAGGTGCTTCATCTACTATTTGTTCACCAACCATACCAATGTTCCCTTGAGTTTTATCACTTCTCTTCCGCTTGATCCAAGCACATTTCAGCAATATTTGGACAATTTAGCAATAGGAGAAATGGCCCACCAATGCAACACCCACATAAGTTTTTACATGCAATCCATGCGAACATTAATTGCCAAAAAACTAAATATGTTAAAAGGACATGTCCTTTCTTGTTTGATCTTACCTTTTGCAGCAGCCCAAAAATAAAATGGCTGACAAAAAGTATGAGCTCAATACTGTTAGGTCCATCAGATATGTATGGAATGTAAATTGTATATTTGCCAACTTGATATTCGAGAATGGCTGGGTAGATGGCCACTGTTTCAGTATAATGATTTCACAATATCAATAAATTGTCCATGGCACCATCATAGAAAAAATAAAAAACAAGAATGAAGTAAGAAAACAGGTTGCTTGTGGGGCTTTCTTTTCAATTCAGATCTTTCATTGATGCAAATGCCCAGCCTGGCATAATTCATTGCATCACAGCCATCCAGCGGATAGACTCTTGATATCCATGAATTAAATTGATCCTATGATTGAAAAGACCAAGGTAATCCTTAAAGTGGCCAATGAATTGGATGGCCACACATGCACAAGAGGTAAATAGAGATGGCCACTACAAATGTTTGTAACTCGGAGCTCACCTGAAGGAAAAGAGTAAGCGGAAAAAAAGAAGAGAGAGAGAGAGAGAGAGAGAGAGAGAGAGAGAGAGAGCTCATGAAAGGAACAAGAAGCCTTCCTTGATGAAAATTTGGTACATGAGAGGATGGACACAAATCCACAAAGTGCAGTGATCAACCTGACGATCTCCAAATCCTTCCCTCAAGGGAAATCACCATCACAGAAACATCATCATGATACTTCCGGCGATCACCATGTGGAATATCCAGTAATTCATGAAAATCCATCCCTGCAGAGGGGATATGAAAACCAAACATGCATTCCAATCATTAAGGTGTTAGAGACCCAAAAGCTTCATAATGGTTATTGCATGAGATGAGAATAACTATTCATGGCTGGATGTTTCCATAACATGATGCAAGATGTTGCTCGTAAGTGAAAAATGCATTAGCAATATAAAGACTGCTAGACATGAAAATTATCAATGGCAAAAGAAACTATTAGTAACTGTCGGTATCCTGAATAACCATGACGTGTGCAACAAAAATCTGGTAAAGCTTCGAAAAGGAGGGTGTCATGCATTTGCAATGATGGGCTATTTAGACAAGCGAGCTGTAGAAATAGATCGGAAATGGTAGCTAACCGAACTTTCATGAAGACTTTAGCAGAAGCTTAAAAATTGATGGTGATAGAGGATGAATCTCCCTGGGATAAAGTTTGAGGGTTTTGGGTTTGGTTAGTGCCGTCAAATATACTTGCTATAAGCCAGCCTGACTTGCTAGGATGCTCAAAATTAACTTTGGTCAATGCTCGGATATTGTGGAGGTATCAATCACATATGCATCTCAGTCACCGCATTTTAAGGGAGAAAAATGATATTCAGTGAGAATCAGAAATCACATGAATACCTTTAAGAAACAGCTGACACCTCCAAAATCAATCAAAAAGTGATCTAGAATTGAATGATTTCAAATGATTAAAAAAACATATGATGTCAAATCCACTGACCATTTTTCTTAGCTGCACGAAAAAGAAGCTCAGCTATCAGGTATTGTGCAGGGTCTCCCTCAGGACAATTTTCCATAAACCACGAAACATGTGCAACCACCTCTTCATTGCTGAAATATTGGTAAAGCCCATCAGATGAAAGGACTAAGAAGCGATCACTTGAGCAGAGACGGTGATGAAGAACTGAGGGAATGCAGCTAACATATGGTGAGGTTCCAATGTAGTCAATCCGAAACATCTCCAGCAAAGCTTCATTGAACTTTGGCTGTATCAGAAGGAAAATACCAGCGCAATCAGTCCCACAAAAACAACTTTTCAGGAATCTAGCAAAACTAAAGAAAAACTTAAAATAAGGGTAACATGGTTCTCAAGTCGTTTGCCTGTAACACAGGAGTAAAACATTAGAATTTTAAACAGCCTATTTCTACATTTTCAGCATTTGCTTTTAGGAGAAACACATATTGAAGCATCCATCTTAGTTCAAGAGTATTCAACTCATAAAAATTTCAGGGAAAAAAATCATCTTACATAATGGATATGACAACAAATTAAGAGCATTCTCCTTCAAGAATGCGTATTATATAAGATGAGATTAGAGCTTCACCTTCAGCCCCCTACTTGGCCTAAAACCTTGAATATATAAACTCATTTCTCTAAAAGCAAGAACCACCAAAAAGAGCAATTGCTAGCAACCTTGCAGGTACCGAGGTTGATACTTTAGTACCAGCACTCTAACAAATTCAAACAACTGCAACTCATCTTTCACATGGCAGTTTTGAGAAAAAGAGTTAAATACCGCTTTCTTATCTCAAGCCGAAAAATGAAATGCTACTGAACTGTGTCAGTACATGCATCGCTTCTAGATCCATGGGGCTTTAATCACATGACACAAGAAATGAACAGTTAAAACTCTTAAGCCTTTTAATTGTATCTGAAAATTAACTATAGCCAAACTATAAATTATAAGTGTGGAGAGCAAAGTTAATCCCGATGATCACCATCATGCACATCAACAACTGCTCATAGTTCATTAGCAATGAATGATAGACAACACTGCAAAACCACTGTCACATTTATTTGCAGATGGATCAACAAATCATGTATCACCACTTTTAATATAAGACCAATGTCCATTAATCAACATTGCTTTACATTTTCATTTAATCAGTGTTCTGAAAAGAAAAAAGAAGGGAAAAAGAACGGGAATATTTCATTTGATGCATTCAGTATCCCAAGGAAAAAAAATCAATTTCCGTCATAAATACGGGATTTAGGGAGAAAGTTTTCATGACCATATCAAGCTTGCTCTACATCATGCCATTTGCATAGACATAGACATGGGTCTTGGACATAGTCAACATGCAACTCCGTCTTTCCTTGCTGCTCGTGGTTCGTTTCAACAATTCAACATTTGCACTAGAATTTGTAATGTTCATCACTCAGAAAACCAGTCAAAGAATGTCAGTACATAAACAATTCCAACAATATGCCCGATCTGGAAACTTATCTGGACTGTCCTGCTGAATTAGGACCCAGGTGACTGACCTTGTTTACAAAGTAGAATCTACATCTAGAAAAATTAGAAACCCACCGACATTAGCCGAAGTTAATAAATTTGAAATAAGTATACTAGCCGACCTATGTATTTTAACGATAAACCAAATGTGATCGGTTATTCGAACCAAAACACAAATAGGTCAGGTATATTAATCCCGTATGACTTAAAGAATATATTTGCAAATTGAAATTTATCTTCATGTAGCACAAGGGGTTGAATGGCAAAGCTGCATGTCAGATAAGGTCTGCCATACAAGGTCTAAGCAATCAATATACATAGTGTTGTTCCCCAAAATGAAAGAACTTGACAAATAACTGAAATAAAACTGCAAAACAATAAAAAGATGATTATCGGATAATAACATTTGGATAACCTTGTTTAGGTTGTTGTCCATAGGTCACAAGCTTGTTGTCGGATGAGGTACACAACTTTGTAGTCTCATATTTCAAAATTCTCATGCCCTCAGTAAATCTTATTGCTAAGAAAAGAAAATCTGAGAGTTGATCATGTGACTTGGTCAAGAGAAGAAAAAAGTTATGTTTTGCAATGTAATTTATTTCTTTTGAAAAAAGTTATGTTTTGCAATGTAATTTATTTCTTTCTCGTCTTTAAAACTCAAACAAGTTAGTAGGTGAAATATTAGTGACTAACTTGTACGGGATCAATGAACAAATATGCCTACCCAACTTTAAACTGGTCAGGTCAGGTGGGCGAATAATGCCACAAACTGCCAATCATTCTTTGGAACACAATACCCAAGCAGTTACCTAAAAGGACACTGCTATTGTCCAAACACCACTAGCCATAAGTAAATAGTTTCAAAAGGTTAAATGTCTTCAGATTTAGGAACTCCTCCCTCTGCCATCTTCAATTCTTCTTGTTCCATGTCTCTATAACCTATTATCTATTGTCATGAATTCAAGATCTAGCAACGACTCTTCTTTCTTCAGTACCTACCATTTGCTTCCTAACTTTATTACCTGCCATACTTTTGGCAACATAATGCTGGAATCTATGAGCGGATTTAAGTTTCAAATATCCAATAATTTATGGGAACCAAGTCTACATCTTTCTTAAGATCTTCAGTTTTATAAACTCTGGACATCTAAGACATTAGTAAATCATCCTCCATATACATACAAAAGAAGAAGAAATAAAACCTCTGCATTAAAATCTTATTTCAAACAAAATGTTCTCTACTCTACAAAATAACTGTTCCAGCAATCCATAAAATTTTTATTAATCACAATTTTTTCTAAATCAAGTAATAGGGCTTGCTGGATCAGTAATCCACCATATTCCAGCATTCAAGCTTTAGGACATACATTCCTTTTGGCATCTTTGATCTGCTCATAAATAATGAAGCATCATGTTTCTAGTTTTTCTTTATTAGTAATTAATAGTAAATGTCAAAATATACAACAGTATTCTATTTCATCACTCCCCAGCAAAATGCACCACCACACTGCTCAAATTCCTATAATTCTTTGCTAAGCTACCAGTAGGACAGCCTAGACATAAGGACTAACTAGGGATTTTGGATAGAAGAAAAACGACAAAAATTGCTGAGGATTAATAGGGAAGAGGAAAGTTGGTTAGAAAGTGAACAAGCAGATAGAAAATTCAGAAGAATAACTGTTACATCACAAATCTGCGAAAACAATAGGTTTTTTTTTTCTTGTGCAGATCAAGCATCCAACTGGAGTTAGAATTAATTGGTCTTAGTATCAAACAGAAGCAATTTGGTGATTCTTTACACATCACTGGATCTTGTAGTAGGACTGGTTGGATCTAATCTATGACCAGATTTTAAAGGCCTACTTGCTGGTCCTAATATCAGCAGATTGCTGCAAGGGGGGGCTCGTTGATAAACAGAAATGGTAGAGCAGGAGATAGAGATATTGGGATTCTTTTATCAAAGCTAGTGGGGTGAAACCAATAAGGTAAGAAAGAGAGAAGAAGAACAGAAGATAACCAACTGTAATATAAACAGAGAAGTACAAGATTAAACGGCAGAAAAATGGAACAATATTAAAGAGCGGAGAGGGATAATATCAGACTCACTCTGTGACCTAAGAATCACAAGTAGGGTTGCAAGCATCCTGCTTCTTCTAAGGCATCACACCATAGGACAGAAAAGAAGACTGAAGTTTTCATTCATCTTTTCTTTTTCCATCTAAATCTGATTACATAACTCTAAGAGCCAAGTTTATAAGAATAGAAACCCTAACAATTTGTTTGTAGTCCCAAAACTATCCCCCATAAGACAAGGTTACTTGTTCCCAGTTATTGTAATAAGAAATGCCATGAACAGTACTGCTACACCCAATAAACTGTCAAATAAAATCTGAGATATTTGAATCTCCACATTTGTTTCCTAACAAACCAACTGAAAACTAAAAGAAATAGGAAGGAAAATAGCAATTCGACAGCTAAATTCAAATCTGAGAAGAATCTCAAGTCCTGCAGCCATCCGCTGCATCATGAGACGACCTTGGATCCCTAATACCACCTGTCAGAAAAATAATCCGACCTGTGAAACTTCATCAGAATACAGACACCTACATAATTTTAAGAAAATTGCACATAAATAATTAGTGATTTTCTATTTCTCCCTTTTGGTCTACTTATTCTTGATTTCGCTATTCACTTTCTTTTTCTTCCCTTCTTCTTTCTTAAATTTTTTTATCGCCCGAAGATTATAGATTTGTATCATTCTCACATATTACATATGTAAAATTCCTCAGGAATTGAGCATATGTTCTAAGTGCTAAATCAAAATTAAACAGAAAATCACATCCAAAGTTTCTAACATGATATCTGAGCAAAACTATAGGAGAAGATAGGAAACTAAGAGGCTATAACACATGCACACACAAAAAAAAGAAGATGCAAGTTGTTTTTCGTTAAGAATATACGAGGATAGGGTACATGAAAAAGTAGGTGCTTTTTTCCTATAAATTGAGAAATGCTGCATTAAAGTCTTTTTAAATGTACTAAGTTCTTGAAAAGGAGTCCATTTTAAGACTGATACTTAACAAACAAACAGGATAAAAACACACCCTGCTCAGCTTGTCATCTAGAAAAGCCTTGTTTTGATGAGTTTAAATGCAATTTGGACTCCTACTGGAAGACTTGACAAGTTGCTGAATGTGCCCTAGCAGAGGACATTAGCAACCCCCTCATAAATGCCCAGAATTTCAAACTTACTCCATAGTTCACTTATTATAACATCAAATCAATGTTGAAAACAACCAGTTAACAATCCTATTATCCTAAATTAGTCTAAATACATCCCACATGCCTATAGATCCTAAAAGGATGTTTTGGGTAGCTTAGCTCATATTAACCATGCGGGACTTAGAAAGAACTCATGCTTAAGTAAATTGCTACATAATCTGCAATGGGCAACAACTTCATAATCAATATTCTAAGTTCCTACATGCACGATGTTGCTTCAGTAGAATTTATGATCTCACTTCACAAGTATTAAATTGGGAACCAATCACCCTTTCGTCAGAAAAAAAAAAGAGCCTCCTATAGCATTTCGTTGTTGAGATGAATTTGCTTCCCAAAAACCAACACAAGAACTAGCTTCTACTTAACCACTTCTGGACATTGAGGACCAGATATGTTAAGGCCCTCATAAGCATTGTGGGTTCTAATCTGTGCCTCTTAGAAACAAACCAACATTGTTCTATCAAAGATTATCACTCTCTAAAACAGAATCTTTTGATAGGCAAACAAATTATAACATCTCGTTCCTTAAAATGCTTCGTCATTTGGATATTAAAAGCTGCTGATTTGTGCTTTCAATTGCTTTTCTCAAATTTAGTTATTCAAAATATGCATGCTTCTTTTCTGGATACAATTTATTATTATCAGACCAATCCTTTCCATTCATAACCTCAAAGAACTTTTCTGAGTACAATAATCACACAAGTTGTAACAAAATCAACTTGCAAATGTAGTTTTCCTGGCTGCTTGGTAGTAAGGCTTTTTCACAAGTTTCCAAATCTATGAGTGACTGCTTCGCAGGCTCACTAATATGTCCATAAATGGTGGGCCATACAAATATTCTACTCAGTATCGAACCTTCTCCACCTTATTCACAAATTTAGAGACTCTACTGATTCTCCAAGCTATGGCATTTAATTCAACAATTTTTGTAAAGTATAAAGAGCCATACATTGGATCATGTCATCCTGTAAGCAATGCAGTGAGCCAACATAGATAGCCTACACACTGCTTCAGGTACCACAGCCTACAGCAAAGTCCATATGGGCATTCAGAGAAGGTGAATCAGGAGCACAAAAGGGTGTATAATGCTCCATGTCTGTTAGTTATGTAATGTTATAGAGTTGAAGAGTCAAGTCTATGAAGCATGGACACAGTTACGGCATACGAATACGCCAATACAACAAACCTTAAGAAATTATGATATAATAGGACTAAAATACGACAGTCAGTACATCTATCTTTTTAACATATATGCAATAAAAACATCCATAAAGTACAGTATGTTATGAACATAACATACTTCATACAATAGAATCAATATTAATCTGTCAATTAGAAATCTTTCAAATCCAAGGACTACAGATCATACATTATACAGTAATATCAGCTTCACACACTCAAAATTACTATTCATCATTAAAAAGGTCACATTTCATAAAAAGAAAAGAATAGATTTCTTGCTTCCATTGTTGGAGGTATCAAGGAAGTATAAGGCATATCCAAGAAGTATATAAAGTCTTCTTAATGAAACATAGGATAGTTATAATAAGTATCTTATGCATATATTAGAAGCATCTGACAAGTATCAGCATCCAATTTATCCAACGGAGACATGGTGTGCAATGTGAAGTATTCATGCTTCCTAGAGTCTTTTAATTTAGAGTCCGTATGGCTCAAGCATTCTCCATACAATATTAAGTGTTTGTTCTATTGTCTTTGCCATCATAACATCGATGTAATAGAGAGATGGCCGTGCGCAACTTTGGTACTTCAATAAGAGAATCAGTATGTCAATTAATTCACCATCGATAATAGTTGAACAAACAAGCATGCTACCTTCTTTTTCCAAGTCCGGAACAAGTCATGACAAAATATCTCATGTTGATACCTAAAAAGAAGTATTTATTACATTGCAAAATTATCCTAGTGCATAGTTTTCCATGTGGTTGGCATGACATAGAATATTTTGTCATTTCTTGGAACAACAATTCCAGTCCACTTCACAATCTAATGTTGGAAACAGTGGTTGATGATAATTTACTTCGATAAAACCCCCCCTTTCTTAGAACACCTTCTCTTTCGGATGCATGGCTTGCGCAAGCCATATCAGTGATCACATTCTAAGCCTTTTTCTCTGAAGAAAACAAGACCATTTGGTTGTTAGTGAGGCCTCTCTTTGAGATTATTGCAACACTAACAAGTCATCCAAATCAGCCTACAGGTGGGAAGAAGTGGATGTTGGATTGAAAAATGAAGTGGTCCTAAGCGTTTTTGTGTCAATATGCCCCCTTCCCTCTGAGAGTGAGAGAGAGAGGCTAGTTTTTTTTCCTTCACTATTTTGTCATTTAACTAGAGCTGATATAAGTAGATTGGAAAGCCATATTCGACAGGACAGGCCAAAGCTTTGAAATTGTTGAACTACAGCCCAACAAGAAAAGCAAGGCAATTACAATCATTCTAATTCAAAATTTTAATATGGCATTGCTGATAGAATAATGAACTTTGTAAAATTTTACCAGTGTCTGAGCTACTCAAATTCTAATAATTAATACATAAAGAGAATAAGTCTAAGTCTAAGATTAGAAGCCTTATTATATTCTACAAAAAAGTTTATAATTTACTTAATCCTTACTTATTTTGAAAATGAATCATAGTGGGAGATCAAAACTCACAAAAACCATGCAAAAGCCAAAAGAAAGGGGCAGAACAAAACATGAAAAGAAAATTGATTGGTAGATCATAGGGCTGCTCAGGAAGAGGGGTTCTTGAATTTAGCTAAGCAGTACAACCCATAATTTTTATTTTCATATCTTTGGTTTTGTACAAGATTCATTGTCTCAGTACCGGACCCCGTATCACTACCATCCTATTACAATGTCGGTACGCAGTTTAGTACAGTACAGCTTAGTATAGCGAATATCAGTACAATATTGTACAGCTTACCGGGTTGCTACCGCTATGGTATGGTACAGTCAGTACGATACTGTACCGACCAGTATGGCAAACTTTGAACTTTTGTAAGTTGAATTTCTAATATTTTCATGTCAATTTTTCATAAAAGAAAATGCAAACAAAATATAAGAAATATATTGCCAATCCTGGAACTGGTTGCACTGTATCTTCAGCTCATGGCAGACTGATCATGTGCCTCTTAAACAAATAAATAAATTAAAACTGTTTGTCTATATGTATCACAAAAAGGAAAAAAGAAGAATGCTTGTGTATCACAAAAAGAAAAAAAAAAGAATGCATGTGGACCCTATTTAAAAGCATAGTGTTTCAGCTAACCTTCTTCAGAAACCCTGCACCAAATGCTCTAGTAACTTTCAACTGTCCTTTTACTCTATCATTTAAGACAGCTTGAGGATCATCAGCATGTTCTGCTTTAATTCTCAGAACTTCCTGCAGAATTTGCATAAATGGTGAGACATAACCAGGGTATACAGTCAAGCATCGTGTTGCTTCTAGAAGTAGTAATTAGCAGACTATATATTGATAAAGAATGAAGAGCTTCTAGATAAATAGTGGCTAATGGAGTCATTTATGCAATGTTCACATATTTTTATGTACCGTGGAGAGAGAGAGGTGTCTCCATATACTCTTTCGGTGCTAAACAGTTATTTTAACAATGATGCCCTTTTGTATCTAAGATTTGGCAAGTATTTTGATCATCGAATTACTTTCTACTAGACCATGGCACATGCAATGCATGTTTTTTTTTTTTAAAGAAAGAAAACTGAGAGTTCATAACCATAACCATCTAGCCTTTTCCCAACTATCTGGGGTTGGCTTTATATCTTGAAAAAGACAGAGATACAAGATGGGGAATGCAAATATGGAGATGCAGGGAGGAAGAACATGGACAGACAGACACGCCTCACCAACAGACATATTGGGAAAGCTGGTACTACATATTAGAATAGGTGCAAGTTTGGATGAAATTACTCCTAAGGCATCCACAAGAATTAGCTCTTTCTAAAAGTGAAGGTGCTTATAGTGCCAGCATGCATGGTGTACTCACCCATAGAGACAAAGCCAGTCCAGCTAATGCCAAAGTACAACACAACAATATAAACTTACAATGTTTATCCTGTAAAAAAAATGTAGAAGCAAAACGGCAACTTTTACAATTGACACTTTTACCTTTTTGAACCACGAAACACAGCATCTGATATGATATTCATCTTCAGGGTCACACACTATTTGTAAAGACTAAATTTCTGCAGCTACTTCCAATACATGCTTTATATACTTGGTGCCCTTGTGTAGTAATCTTTATGGAAAAAACTTGGCATATGGCAAGTCCTCTTCTTCATTTCAAGTAGAATCCATAAGAGTTACAATTGGACAAACTCTTTGCAAGTTGACTACAAGAAGTTTCTTGAGCATTGCTTTATTGCCTTAAAATATACATTAAATCTTGTTTCTTCATTACCTTCCTTCTTATATGCTTTTGCTGACAGCAGAATACAAGATATTGTAGTTGTGGACAATCCAATTAATTTTCCCTCATTAAACAAGCTTGTAGCAAATGATCGAGGGACAGCATCTAGAACAGAACGTAAATTATCTCAAAATGAACCACCATTCAAGTAGGTGTAATTAACGGCTGGAGGTTCTAAATGCTCCAGGAAAAAAATAGATGTAGTTTTAATTATGTCTTCCTCTGCTCAACCTAGATCACTAGCTGGCATGTAGCATCTAAGAAAATAGGTGTAATTTCAGCGATTAATATTAGCTCAAAAACAACTGGCATAGCACGTGTGCAGGATTTTAGTTCTCTCAATCTCTCCCGATATTATCATTTGCAGCAGTGAACACCATACTTGTTCAGCATGCTCTATACACACTGAATATTCTGTGGCTACTATTACATGTCCTTCAAGAACTCAGCAAGAAACTTTCCAATCAGCATGTTTGTCTTTGTCTAAGCATCATATTTATCCATATTCTCCTAGTGAGGAGTTATTTTCTCCCTTGATGATTAAATTCCCTATCATTTTGGCAGGCGATAGAGGCATATAGGACCTGGACATAGTGATGCACATGGTGCTTATAACAACAAGATTGTCATGCATCATTGTCCACATTAATAATAGTGGAAAAAGTTTTATCATATGCTCGGGAAAGAGAAGATATAATGAAGATTTCTATAATTTGAAATGTTATCAAGAAACAGCTCGAATTGGTTGGTGTTGGACTTCTAAGATGCTCTTTAAGTTCCATAATAAGTAGTTACTATGAAGACAATTAATCAAGTTGGATGGTGGTTGACCTTATTACTCCAGCATTATGATGATCCTTATATATACCATTGTAAGGTAAGAGAACAGGGAGGCTTTACCATGTCTATGAAGTTTGGAGAGCTTTGAAGGTTGTGCAAGAGTCCAGTGGTTTCTCTCCTGTGGGAGGATGGGTCCACCAATATTGGCAAAGTAAATTGCCAAGTCATCTTTTGTATTTTGCCATATTTCCTCTTATAAACAAAGTTTCCACTTTCTTTTTTCTATTTGCTTTTCGTTTTCTTCTGCATCAATAGGATATTCACTGATGGTGAAATATTTTATGGAAACTTCTTGATCACTTGAAGACCTGTTCGGGTTGCATACACCCTTCAGCACACTCATACTACCACCTGGCATGTATCTCCCAGGACTTTTCATATTTTATACTATTTATAGGCTATTCAGAAGGAAAGCCAACACAAATAGTTGACAAATGTCTCTTTTAAAGTGCATGTTTCTCTGGAAGTTGGAATGCTTCAGCACTGTTCAAGTAGCTCATTTTGAAGTTCCACAAATCAAGTCCAAATTCCTTAGCAAGATAGATCAACTAAAGTAAAAAAGTGAGATGCACGTAAAAAGTATCTTATGAGCTTTGTTATGGTAGATTTTGAGCATGCTTCCCTACTTTTTTTTGATAACTTCACTCTTCTCTCTCTTAAATAGAGAGAGGAGAACGAGAGCTAACTTATGGCAAGTGCATTTAGTGAAAAAGCACACTTATTTGATAATGAACTCCAGAGGGTTGGCGACAACCAAAAATTCAGTCAGAAGTTTGTTTTATTATATAAAAAAGACTAGAGCAGTCTTGTGGTAATCAATCAAAGGTTCACAAAGGGGAAAAAAATCAAGGAAGAAAGCACGCATATTTATTTAACAAAGATACCTTTTCCTATAGGCAATACATACAGCCAAAGAAAATGAAAGCATAAGAAGTTACTTTGCTCTCTTACACAAATTTTAAACGAGTAATTAAAGATGAAATGCACTAATATGCAATACACCATCTAATCATATAACACAAAAAAATGTACTTTAAACCTTGATTAAATGAGATGGAAATGATGCTCCATTGATTTTTCATCATCACGCTAATCCTAGTGTGTCAAAAGACTCAAAACACCTTCACCCCTTGATGCTTTGTTTTTATTTTCTCGACATAATCCCAAGTTTGACTCTTCTTCATTCTTAAAAGGCATTGCATCATCTCCCTATTTTGGTCCAAGAAATGGATAGTCTAAAACTCTAAACCACACTAAATTACTTTTTTTGTCACCAGATGCATAGGTTAGAGGTGTCACTAGATGCATAGGTTAGAGGTCTCCAAATCACTATTTTGGGTATGTAAGCAGTTTAGAAATAGTAGAGCACATCCAATGGCTCGGATCATCGATGCAAAACCCTCATTGTCCAATATAGACCTGACTAGATCTGCATGGAGATCCACTCGAGTGTAGCCAAGTCCAGCTATATATATCTATATACACACACACACACATACATACATACATACAAACATACATAAACAATATATATATATATATATAATGGGGAAAAGTTTACAGCAATTACATTAGGTTATGTAGCATTACAATGGCACATTATAACACAAATAAGCGCTATTATTTGACATTTGCATTTTCTCTCAATAAAATAATTATTTCCAAAAGTTTGAATTTTCAAAAATTTTCCCTTCAAAAAGTTTGTACATGAAAAAAAATATTTTTGTGAGTAAACAGTGATTTCAAAAATAACACCATTATTTCTCCATTATTTTTCCAATATAATGTCATTACAACGGCTATTATAATAGTTAACAATTTAATATTAACTCCAAATCACACAAGGTGAGATCAAATAACAGCCCTAATAAATGTTGAAGTGCTCAACAATAGTTTTGTCTGGGATCCACTCTAAGGGAATAATGGCATCATTGAAACCTTGTTCGCTATTACTTACGGTATCTCAAAATTGAGTAACAAGAAAGGTGGTAATGGCATGCTTTTAAGACTAGGTAGACTCAAGTTGTAGCCAGAAAAGCAAGCATCTCAAGATGCCACAAGCTCTCTCTTCCAAGGTTTACATCTTCAATAAACCAAGGAGACTTTGATGATACGTAAGCCCCCAACTTGCCAAGGTAATAAGGAGTAGATACATAAAAAGCTTCAGATGGATCAATTATCAAAATGAATGAATAACTTGTCATTGTGGCTGTATATGAAATTTATCAATTATTGTAATATATGTACATCTATGTTCATAGTCACATGTAAATCTATATTCCAACTTCCAAGTAAGATCATTGCCAGGTAGAATCAAGTAATTGGATCAAAATTCTTACCTTAACTAACCTAATCAGGTTAGGTTTGGGTCAGAACCTGACCCATTGATAGGTGTAGGTTTAACCATTGTTTAAACAAGTGAGGTTGTATGGTAAGGCCACTAGACTCTTGAAGCACATACGCCTCGAGGATAAGGTGTAAGAACCATTGATCCTCGTTATTAAATGAAGGAATACTTAAAATAAGAGAACCGCCGACACAACATGGTTAAGGATATTTTGAACTTTGGTAAAGATTTCAAGTTGTATATTTGTAAAATGTGCACAAGTCTCAAAAGAAGAATACCAAATGTTGCCTAATTTGAATCATTACCACCATACTGTATATAATGCTCAAAGCATATATGAAATACAAAGCCTAGGGGATGTGCCTCCCACAAAAAGAAAATAGACAAGACTTCTATATAACATGAGTAGCAATCTTTGCAAAGCCTCAGATATGAGCCTTGGGGTATCCCGGGTGAGCCTCAGCTCAAGAAGTGGGGCAAGGCAAGCCTCAAACAAGCATATTTAACAATAGGTGCAACTAAAATAAGTAAGTACTCGTTGAGCTAACCCTCATAGTTAGGACATTGATTCATAATCATGAACAATTTTGTCTACAAAGTGAAGGTCCATAAATTTAAATTGGATTAAACATATCTTTTTTTATTGTTTCTTGGTCAAACACCTTAGCTTGGTAGACCTTGTCAATATAAAAGGAAAGAGAACAACTAAATAGAAAAACCCTTTGCTCAAAAAAAATGTAGGTAACTGTAGAAATGTTCAGTCCTTACTAAAGCCACCCTATAAGATTGCGAAGTTTTTTGAATCAAGCACCATGACTCAATTAGAACAAGGACATGAGACTTGGCTCAATTAAAAAGGATGATGAGTAATGCCTCTTACAGAAGAAGATGATCAAAACAGTGGGTCTCGCTGAGTACTTTTTAAATATTTTTAGTCATAGTGCTTATCAATTTCCATTTTCAGGTAGGGATAGAATTGCCATCCTCTATATTTGGTTCATCCAATTGCATTGAAGTTTCTGGAGCGGATAAGTGGGTGTCCGCTTCAGTGGTGGACATCTGGTGGTGAAGCATTAAATGGATCGGGCTCATCGTCCAGTAAACACAGTGTGAATGACAAGGTAATGTTGGTGAACAGAGGAGGCAAGCATGGTGGCATAGATCAGCAAAAGGGTGGCTTGAACCAGTGAATAATTAGTATAGTCAAGCAGTGACAATGATCCAAACCATCGGACAGAGCATTGGAAGAGGAACAGTGGGCACTGGAGCAGTGGAGAGGGTGCATTGCAATGGAGGTTGGTTGATCACCAGGGTGGCAAGGTAGTGGTGATGGCGTTGTAAATTCCTTAACAAGTAGAGAGGGAGGGGAAGGAAGGGGGAGGGAAGAAAACATGGCAGCAGTGTAGCAGGGGCACACCAGCAGCGTGGAGAGAAGTCAGCACTGCCATGGGCATTGAAAGAGATGGCTAGAGATTGAAAGAAGATATCTTCCTCCTACCAGATGGGAAAAAGATCGCACTACTGGAATTAATTTTGTTCATTTTTATAATAAGACACAATTTTAAACTATACTTCTATGAAGAACAGTTAACAACTGGTTAGAATTTTCTTTGATCTAGAATGTCTGTTAGCTAAGGAATGGAGAGTATCTCATACTTTTACAGAACAATAAATGCATTATGGCATTTTCCCAAAAAACAGAACTAAAATTCACAAGGGATTTCTATAATCTCTACAGAACTAGCATACATGGTATAAAGATCAATTGTCCATAGAGAAATTCAGAGCCTTTGAATGGCTTTAGATAATTGTTTGAATTTAAAGTTCAGAACATTTTGCTATTTCAAGTACCTAATGGTTAGGCAAAACTTCCAATGAACCTAACGTTGTGATGGTGTTTATTAATGTGATACATATTAATGATTTAAAAATCAAAATACAAATAAAATTATGCTGCAATACAATGACAAGTAGCCGTCCGGATTTTTGTTAGTAAGTGTGTATAACCACCATCAAAAATCAATACAAAACCTGCATATGGTATGACAGCAAATCGAATGAAGAAGAGGTATCTATACTCTGGTTTTTTATTTTTTTTACCTTTTCTTTGTTAGATATATTATACAACTCTGGTGTAAATACATTTACAAGAGTCAGAGAATAAGAGTTCCCAGAGTTGATAATGTGAGGTCTAGCCTCACGTTGAATGGGCCGGCCTCTTGACCCAGTCCGGCGCCAAATAGAAGGCCCGAAGGTCCATCCCCATATCCAAACAAAGCAAAACCCTGCTCAAACAAGGACAGAGGAGGACGAGTCCTCCTCCACGAACTTGCCAGAGGCTAGGAAAGCCTAGCCTCCCCTCTATCTAAAGCCCCAATCCCCCACTTCTTTCATCACCAAAGATAGCAGCAGCCACCGCTCTCTTTCTTCCCTTTTCTCCTCTTATTGCCAATGGTTTAGGCTCATTGCGGCCGCCCGAGATCGTAGCCAGGCCATCACTGAAGCCCTTGGTAAGTTCCCTAATTTCTTCTGTTCTTGTTTTGTCTAAAACTTCCATCTAGCCGGGATTTCACCAAAAATAACCAAGAAAAAAGGGGCCCCTATTTATTCCATTTTCAGATCCAAAAACCTACTTTTTATATCTTTTTCCGGCCTTCTCCATTGCCAGTGCTTGTCACCGGAGGTGGGACTTGTCCTCAGTGCCGCTCTCGACCGTCACCGAAGCCCCACCGGCGGAGACCATGAAGATAGAGAGGTGGGACGGAAACCCCTATTTTTTGCCATTCCTTTGTTTGCTTTCTTCTCTTTTTTCGTCGTCAGCTACCTATTGGCCGGCCGCCAGCATTCCCTTCTTGGCGTCTTCCGACAGTTGGTCACCACCCTGGTTATTGGGTTGGGGTTCATCCTCTTCTTCCTCTTTTCTTCTTCTTTATTCTTCTTTCTTGTTTTATCTCTCTTTCTCTCCCCTCTCTCTTCTTTTCTCTCTCGTCCCAAGCTTTTTATCTCTCTCGTCCAGCCAACCCTATCCCTCTTCATCTTTGTTGAGCATGAAGTTGTATCCCCAATAGTACCTCATTTTTAACTTTACTAGTCTTCTAAGACAATGATAAAATTAATTGTATTTTAATAATACTGAACTAGCGAAGCGGATCCGTCTAACTGAAGTGAGATTTTGAAGCAAGAATAGGTAAATAACCTAACGCTTCAACGCATGTTTTCTAATGACTTTTGGAAAAGTACACTTAGTTTTATTAGATTTGGTTATGATCTCGGTTTTATGTTTGATCAAGCGGATCAAGCATGCTATTATTATTGTCATAATTGTTTTGAAATATATTATGTATCTTGAAAATCTTGTAAGATAAATTTTGAAAAGTTTGACCGGGTAATTTACGAAATTTATTTTATAAATATATATACTCGGCATGGCTATGATCTGGCCCCGCCAATGGGGGTTATACATTAACCATGTTGACTTCTAATCCCAAAAACTATTTTCGGCACCAAGCCACTGGTGATTAAAATAGTGGTATTTGTTATCTTACACTTGGTGCACCCCATATCTATGGTCTGACACATGTCATTAGGTTAAATGGCTGACATTGGGTCAATTATCAGTTCATGAAAAGTAAATTTTGAAAAAAAAAATGTGTATTATTCAAGATTTGATTTCTTCCTAGTCAGTATCATGCTATTTGATTATTTATTTGTCTGGCATGCTGAAACTCCACTTTAATGTATTATGTTACTTACTGAGCTAGTGTAGTTCATTATTCCTTGTTCTTCTATTTTCAAATCTTGAATCATGATTGCTCGGGACTTCTAGCTTAGTTTAGTTTAGCTTAGTTCAATTTAGTTTTGGATATTTTATTCAGTTTGAATGATAATAATTGGTTGGAACATTATGACTCTTGCTACTTTGGGATATTTGTTTGCGAGAATGATTTGATTGGATCTTTATTAAATTGATTGTTCAAGGATTGAAGAATTATTGTTATCCCTCTGAATTATTATGATTTGATCAATAGCCTTACATGCTTGTACAGTCCACCCTGTAGGCACGCAGCATCAGCTATGCTCTGATTCACGGTGTGATAAATATGGAACAACACAAATTCCATTTCAATATATAACCTTTCTCTGTCTGGGAAAGTTTATTGAGTCCAATAAGAACTACAGAATTCATAGAACTAATTCAAATATTGCTTTCTGGCAGCAAAAGAATAAATTAGAAGCACAATTTCATCACCATTAGCTAAGTATTGATTAATATAGTTTGATTTACGCAGGAAATGGGGGGGCAGGGTGTGAAGAATTGCTAGATGTAGAAGATTATGCGATGCTAATAATTATCATGAACAATATCATGTAGCTAAATATGACGATATAGATGTACGTAATCCATTAAAACGGGAAGAAAATTCAACAATATCAACAACTTCATGGATACTCTATGATTATAAACAGGCTTGCAATAGTTTATGTAACAATATAAACAAAAGTAGCATTTTGATATATTCTCAATCACTGACTGATTAGAAAAGATAAGCATTTTTCACAAAGATATCAAGTGACTTTGCATATATGTTAAGGCATTTTGCAACATAAATCCAACCAGGTTCTATGTAATAGATTAATTGAGAACTAGCTAGAGTAAACTTCTAAGGTAACAAGCAAATAATTCATAACTATTTATCAGTTACCTCCTTGATGCTGGTACTATGATCAGTAGACAGCTGTACAGCCCTCATCTTTAATCTGCAAAGAGAGAGTTCCCTATTCTTGTTAATGTTGCAGACACGGCTGTTGGGGTTATGCATAGGAGACTCCTCCGAGATCCTGTCTAACTCCACACGAACAACTGACTCCCTTGACCGGTTTCGATGCTTCGTATCATCTTTTACAAGATTTTGGTTAACATGGCGATCATTTAGCCTGTCTTGTGCCAAGATAACACGACTGTCACCGAGGTTCATGACATAAACATCCTGATCCTTCATCAACATCACAAGAACACATGAGCCCATCAGTGCAAGCTCCGGATTTTTATCGAGCGCCTTTTCCACCATTTCCATGTAAGCTTCCTCTGTTGCTTCAAGAGCTCGTGACATTGCCCTCAGTACCGCATCATGATCCACTGGCCCTGGCTTGCATCTCCTAATGACTACTGACGGATTAACTACCCTCTCATCAGCTTGGGGCTGTTCTCTGTGCCAATCATAACTCCAGGGGAAAAGTTTCTTACGCAATGACTTCTGCTTTCTGTACATTTTCCTCAATTTCAACCCGATCAATGATCTCTTCATCATCTGCCTATGCCCCAAAGCAGAAAATGAAGCGACAGAGCTGTGCTTTGAATCTCTGGAATCTTTCCCCAAAACACCCTCACTTTCCCTTGGACTGCCAGCATCTTCCACATGACATGAACTTTCTCCTTTGATACTTGAAGAGCAAGAAACAGGCTGTGCTGTTGGTAAGCTTTCTCTGGTACTCAAGTCTTCACTGGCACTTGATTGCAAATCCCAGGAACTCCTCTTCTTTCCAATTTCTGATGCTAACCAAGGCTCCCTCGAACCATAGTCTTCCAGCAGTTCCATCTGAAGCAGCTCATAAAGGCGCTTGCTTTTTCTGCATTGGCTTGCCAATTTGGTTGCTGCAGTGCAGGAGGCTTCGCTCTCCGGTGCATTGACATGGCTTGCTGTTTCTGAATTTCTATCACCCATATTTGTGCTATAGTCTTGGCCAGCTTCACTTTGCAGCTGGCCTATGTCCTTAGATCCATCTTTTTCCTCTACTATTTCATCAGCTTCCATGAATGCTTCACCTGACCCATTTTTCACTGTAGTTTCCACTCCAGTTGCATCCTCGTCTGACTGGATAGGTACAACTTCTTCATTGCACTGCTTTTTGGAACATTCATCATGTGCTTGAGAAGGATTTTCACCTTGTTTTTCCAAAACATCATTGTGCAACTGAGAACCTACACATTCTTCCTTTACAAACTCTGAAGAAACCCCAACCGCATCATTTTCAATAAGACCAGATGAAGGTACACTTTTTCCAGGCTTGTCTTCATAATCCCATAGCAATCCTTCCAACTCTTTATCTATAGCTTTATACAGATTGCTCATCAAGAAATCAGGTCCATCGGGACCGCTGAAACCATCATATATCCCAACAAATAGCCACCCTTGCTCTTCAGACAGCACGACATGCACCCTGTCCTCTCCGGCCTTGCCATGAGCCCACTGCAAATTACGTGTATTGCTGTACTCGGGTTCAGATGGCCCAACCTCCACACAACTCTGTGGAGCTTCCGCTCGAAACCTTGCCTCCTTGGAATGCCACACCAACTGCGTCATCGGATGCAAAAGGAACCGCTGCACCCATCCAGGAGGACCCTGAGAGCGCCTTGTGAAAGTCTTTGAGAGCGCAATCTTCATGGGCCTACTCATGCTCCTCATGAGCCGTCCAAACCCCGGCCTCCTCCGGCCATAAGCAAGTGGAGCTGAGAAGTTACTCCTATCAGCACCGTCGAGAGGACCGGACATGAAAGCACCCTTGTCCAAAGGCCCTGACATGAAACCCGCCCCTCTTTCCAGAGGCCCTGAAGCAAATCCCCTCTCCAAGGGTCCCGACAGGAACCCGTTCAACGGCCCAGACCCGCGCCGCACCGGCTGCAGAGGGATCGCAGCAAAGGATGCCGTGCTCTCGAACGAAGCAGCAGGCTCCTGGGCATCGCCTGAGAGCAGCATCTTCGGATTGCCGGTCCGAGCAGTCGAGGCATTTGCACTGACCGAAGCCCCTGATATGGTTTTAAAGGTGGTCTCAGAGAAGTTCTTGCTGACCCTCTGCACCCCAGCAGCCAAATCCTCGGCTATCTCCTGCCTAAAGGAGCCGCTGTGCGTCTCCGAATCAAGGATGCTCGAATCTACAGTATACCTTTCAGAATTTGACGGGGTTATGGCAGGGGAATCAGCAATCACTGGCCTAACATAGCAGAAGGAATGGCCCAATCCTTCATCAAGGGGCTCTAAGAACTCCAAATTGACCCCCTCTTTCCCATTTCCTAGCGGCACGAAGCAACCAACGACTCGAGAAGTACTGTTCCCCATTACCCACTTCCCTAACACCGTGAAATAACCATCCGGCCACCGGCGAGCGCTCTACCGAGAGATCTCTGGACAGGGGGGGTTCTCCGGCTCTGCACCATAAGCCAGCAGCTCAGCTCGGACTGCGGCGGCCGCGAAATCCCGAAGAATCCCTCAACCCTATGAGCCCCTTTCCAGTGCGTTTGCATCATAAGCAGCAGCTCAGCAACTACGGCATCCAAATCCCACCAAGAATCCCAGGCTAGAAAAACCAAATCTCGGATCCGAGAACATAGAAAACTAACAGAGATTTAGCAAAAGGAGCAGCCATCATGTGCCCTCGCGAAGCGCCGGCGAAGCTCCCACGGATCCCTGGATCAAGCACCTCAGACAGCAGATCCAGGCGCACAACTGGCGAATCCTGCGAGAAGAAGATAGAAAAGGGCGAGGAAGGGAGACTGGGGAGAGGGAAAGGGGAGGAAAGGCGACGCCTTTGCGGAGATCTTGAAGGAAAGGAGGCAGCTTGGAGGGGAGAAAGGGAGGTGAGAAGGGGATGGGAAGGAGGAAATGGGGTTTTTGTTTGGATCCTGAGGAAAGAAATGGATGGGTGGGTGTTTGTTTTGGGGGAGTGAGGAGGGGGAAGAGAGAGGGGAGAGTGAGTTCACTTCATCCCCGTCAGGGACCGGGACTGGGGGAGGGGTCTCTTTCTCGGAGTTTTCAAATGGTTTGGGAGGGTAAAAGAGAGAGTCTCCGGGGATGGAGTTGAAAGTGGAAATGGGGGGTTTTGGTTTGGGAATTTACATGGGTCGTATGTCGTCTTCTTTTCCGCTTGCATGATTGGATTTGATGGTCTCAAGAGTCAAATTAAAACAATATATATATATATATATATATATATATATATATGTCCAGATGTAACAAAATTGCTGCCCGATGCCCTCCATCGTCATATCATCATGGTCGCCATCATCATCGCGTCCATAAAATGGATGGAGTGGGTGGACTTTTGTTTTTTACTCAGTATTTTAAGATGCCAAAACGCAAAGAAATCTTTTCTTGTAATCATGCAAGTGTGCAATGGATGCGTGCATGATGAAGCAAACCGCATATTATCTCAAAGATTTAAGCCAAAATTCTATAATTAACTTTAGGTAATATATCATTTTTAATATTTAGAAATTTTGAAATCTAAAATAGAAAAAATATATTTTTTGTATTTTTTTTGTTTATTTATTCTTTATGTAGACCATAAAGGATGTACCAAACAGAACTTCTTGCTTGCAGCACAAATAAATATCAACCAATCCAAATCAATTAACACATGCATCTTAAAATACAGAAGAGTTGATGGGTCCTAAAATATAAAATCAAATCAATTATTAGATTTTGTTATTAGAGCGATTCATCATATTTCCACAAGGTATTTAGGATTTAAAATCCTATTTGTTTACTATAGTGTTAAACGTTGTAGATGTTGAGAATTCTTATTACAATATCGGATCATGTATTTTTCGCCTGCATTTCATGCATGCCGTAATAAAAGATCAGACAATATCCCTAAGGTCGACACATGCATGAAATACAAAAAGAATGAAATTACTCCGACAGCTGACTTGGCCCTCTTAGTTAACCTGCATCCCAAGTGCAACTTGCATGTGCAGAGGTAAAGCCTCAAACAGATGTTGGATGGCCCCATGTCCAAGCTATATAAGATAGCTCCCTCCTTTTGTTTTATACCAGGATTATTTAAGATTTTATCATGATCATTTTAAAGATCTTTTACAGAATAAACAAATGTTCGAAGTTAAAATAGTTTTGAATGCGCCTTCTAGCATCCTAGATTGTGAACTATTTATGAACAAGCATGATTATAATAATAATGTGTCTCTCATATTGATACTATATTTAAATTTTGGCAGGATCTTGATGCAACTCCTGAAATATCTCTCCATACATTGTATCCCAAGGTCTCTCCTCCACACAACCAGCTGCACGATTTTGAGCACATTTCATCATACATGGAACTGGCATGTAATAGCATGACCATGCAGCCCACCTCTTGCCCAAGATAGAATACGAAGCTTTCTAAATGCCCGTGCCTGTCTGCATTTCCCTCTCATACATGCACCGTATGCCTTCTAATTTTAGCTTTTTCTTTTATATATATAGTGTAGGAGAAAGCTGAGATGCATCGATCCGAAGTTAAACAATACGACTCTCTTTTTTAATTAAAAAAATCAATGACTTGATCTCAAAAATAGAGCCATCCTTAATTTGATTGATCCCAAGGCTCAAGGTGATGGTGATGGTGTATTGGAGGGCTTGAGAATGGCAAGACGGAGGCGGCAAAGGTAATGCCGGGCCCGAGAAGCCACGGTAGGTGAGCTAAAGCCCCTGATGGCCGCCAGATTTGAGAGGGAGAAGGGAATGAAGACCCACTGGTTTCCTCCTCGATTTTTCTTTAAATTATTTATTATTATTTTGATAATATTTAAGCGGTAGGTGAGACCTGCATCTAACCAGGCGAAAATGGCCCTGCAGCATAACACCTCCATGATTGCTCCTCATTGGTGACCGGATCACGTCTAACTTTCCAGGCTACGAGATGAAGACTCGAAAGAAATGTCGTTATCTTATCAAAAAAACAAAAACAAAAAAAACCCTGAACATCTCAAGATTTGCGAGAGCTCTTCTTTTTCTCCACCTCCTACAAAGCCGCTCACTAAAGAGCTTCAGCAGAAAGTCTTAGTTTCTCCATACAAAGCCATCAAAATAGTGAGCAGCAAAAAAAACAATCCAACTAATAACATCAATTTTTTTTTGCACATGCGTGGCCATATAAGAGCCACACTCTTTCAGAAATCCTCTGTAGCGCCTCTTCGACCCAGATGTACTCAGATCACCGACTCCAGAAACTTTCATCTCCAATGAATGAATGAAAGAAAAGTCTCATGTGTGGCTGACATGAAATGGCATGTACATGCAGGCATACATGAGCGAGCGCATGATTTTTGTATGAATAAATTTGGGGTGGGGACCATGAGTTCGAGTGTTGGGGCAGGAGAGCATCCCAGCCGTGGGCCGGGAGGGCCCCACTCCGGGACCAACGCCACAAGCACCAAACCCATCGCTCTCTCTCTCTCTCTCTCTCTCTCTCTGTGTCTCGGTTTGACTAATTAATAATCTACAGCCATTTATTTCCATGCCCCAAGTCCTCTTTTCAACACCGGAGACCATGTTTTCCTCCTACCAAGAAGCAAATTTCCAAGGAGGCGCGGACAGACCATCGATCATATGATAGTACCTGGAAAAAGTGGTTGGGGGTTGGCATCCCCGGCCCGCCCGACCCACGACTCCAAACCTAAGACATTATTTTGGTGCTTTTGCGCCTGGATTATCCCCCACCATTGGAAATATGCTCTCGTCTCCTGCCGTCCATGTCTTAGTTTATGCTCAAAGGTTTCTTCATGCGCTTAACTGCTCTGTTTCACCTAAAATTTAGGCAGCAAACTAAGAATCTCTCTGCCGTATTAAAGAGGAGATATGTATTGGGAAGAAATGTTAGTAAATGGCCGCGATTCACAAGCAACATCTTTCCTGCACCTTGTCATCTACCAATGGGCCATATCTTTCGGCGGTCGGCTGTTGACCTCCATTTTATATATTTTCTTGAAAGATGAGTATTGAATGAATCGAGAGCATGAGGAGAAAAAGAGCAAAAGGGAGATGAATATCTGACACGTCTTATACGTCTTGCGTCCGACCGCTGCTGATCTAATCAGGCCGTCCAATGGAAGCTTGTCGTATGGCCTCCACTAAAGCCACCATAAAGATAGTTAAGAGCTCGTCCCGCGGACAGCCATTACGGATCGGCCCATAATTGTACGTCCCACGTAACGTACGTCTCATAATATGGAAACGGTTATTGCTCGCCACGTAGTTAAAATGGACGTCCATCTTTCCTAACACTCTCAAATCTTCACTATCTTCTCAAATTTAGCCTAACTTAGATATTCGAGAATCCCACTAGACAAAGTCCGCCAATTTTCTTTTGTAGATCGGGCCGAATTTTGATGGCAACAATGTGCTTGCACCAGCGAACTAGTATCGTTAATATGTTGGTGTAATCATTCAAGGTCTTAGCAGCAGTAACCCAAGTTTGTCAAGTTGATTTTAAAAAAGATGTCCATGTTGACTTTACAATTATCAATTTGAAGTTTTCATTTGACTATAATTAAAATTTTAGCATTAAGTTAGCTGTTAGTTTTTTGGGTATAGCTTTGTCGTCTTTGACCGGCTAGCCCGACCACGATCACCTAATATTCAAATATGAGAGAGGATGGTTAGAAGGAGGAAAGAAATTACAGAATAGTTTTTCCTTCCTTCTCCCTGCTTTGTCCGTGTGTTTTCTTAACTCAATTCACAAAGCAATTTTAAGTGTTTCAAAGAGAGAAATATCAAGGAAAAACTCTCTTTCATCTTATTCTTTCATCCACATGCTTAGAGGTAGCATACTTCATTTTGGACCAGATTCTTCCTAGCTCCATCTGCATATTAGGATTGCATAGCCCTGACTAGTCATTGAAACATTTAAGTCCCTCTGCAGCAATTGAAGATCTTTTATTTAGAAAAATTTCAGAGTTACGCTCCTTCCAACAAGTCCAACATATAGCAGTAATCAGCATGAGAATAGTGGACTGAGCAAATTTTGTAAAATGGTTCAACCTTCAATCAATGTATATATTTTCAAAACTTAGTTGAGGATGAAGCACCCCAACAAAAAAACAAATGATCTTTCATATAGTGGAAAAGAACTTACAAGTACAGAAGAGATGATCAACAGTATCACTTGTATTATGGCACAGAACACAACTGCCAAAATGCTTACCCAATTTTTTTCCAAAGTTTTCTCGAGTGTTAAGCTTTTTTTTCTAACACAACCAAAGAAAGCATTTGATTTTAAGTGGTATTGAAAGCTTCCACAACGAGTGAGCAAATTTACATTTGATACCTCTAAAATTCAAGAAATGGTAAAGTTATTTTGTAGAGAATGACCCATTGCTACTCAATTTCTAATATATATAGTCTTCTACCTAATTAAGAGTGACCGAAACCAAGAGAGATGAAAGATTAATGAACCGCGTTCGAGCTTTCAAGGAGGCAGAGGATGGTCTCCTAAGCCTCCAAGACATAGAATGTGGGTTATAGTGATCGGCAACAATGCCATTTTTTCTCTTGCTAAGATTGTAAAAAGCTGTGAATAGAAATTAGAGGGGTGCATCACAGACCCAAGAATCTTTCCAAACTAGTATATTCTGTCTATTGCCAATTTTAAAATGAGCTCTATTCTAAAAGGCAGGGAGAGCGTTAATGAAGTCATGCCAAAGATTAGAACACCTTCTAATAGGTTTCCAACTCATAAATAATTTGACTTTTTATGGTAAGCAAATTGTACACGCTTCCTCCAAATTTCTAGGTCATTTAAAAGATACCACTATCCTCATTTTGATAATAGGGACATATTAAATTCAGCGAGATCCTCAACTCCCAAACCTCCATCCTCCTTTAGAAGACAAACTGTACTCTAATTAACCTTACTGATACTCCACGACAACTCGAATAGCTTGACCATAAAAAAGATCTTCGATATTTATCAATCCTCTTGATCGCCCATGCTAGAAGCTTGTAAATTGACATAAAGTAGATAGGGAGAGAGGTGAGTATGGAGTTGATTGATGCTGATCTCCCTCCAAAAAGACAAGAATTTGCTTTTCCATATTGCCAATCTAGCGTCAAGAAAAAAAAGATATGAAAAAAGAGGATCTCCTTGCCTTAGCCCTCTCTTGCAAAAGATCCTATCTCCAATCTCGTCATTCACATTCATCACAATTTTGCAAGATACTAGAATGTTTTTATGCAAGCCTATCCACCTTGAAGAAAATTTTCTAATCAGAAGCAGATTGAGCAAAAATTTAGAATCAATTCTATCAAAAGTTTGGGAGAAATCTAACTTGCAAATGATTTCATCCATATTAGCCTTTCTTGATTGAAACAAAATCTTATTGGCACAAAAAAATGTTATCCATAATTGATTTTTTTTTTAATGTAAGCCATTTGCACCGAGCCAATAAGATCATTTATGAAGAGTTGCAAGCAGCCCGCCAACATTTTGGTCACAATCATAATGCAGCTATGTATAACACTTATAGGGTGAATATCATTCGGTTCGTAGCGGCTTCGTTTTTTTCTAAAATTAATGATGGGATTGCATGATTGAGCTTGAAAAGGTCAATGTTAGTGTCATAAGAATCCAATCCCTATCCTTTGAAATTGGGTCACAAGGACAATTTAGTGTAGTTGTCGGTTACTATTTTACGAAGAGTCAGCCATGAGAGCTCTCTGCTCTGCTCTCTGGCCTTTGGGTGTCCCTGGCGTAACATCAGACTCTGTCTGCCCCATTAGAATTTAGAATATCTCGCCTCTCTCTCTCTTCCCCTTTTTATTTTTTTACCTACCCCATCCATTGGGATGCTAATTTAGATTTGGACCACGTGAGGCTCCGGCATCAGCAAGGATAAGCACGACCTTTTGCATGGAACTGCTTGCTTGCCATCCACTTGGAAGACTTTTAATCGACTATAGATTTGCATGTTCTCGTTGGTCCCTGGATAAATTTTCTCTTTCTTCTCTTATGCGTACAGTGCTCTTTCCTCTTCTTTATTTTTTTATTACTTATATTTCTATTATCAAATCGCGTAACTACTCCTTCAAAAATGATGTCTTCATCGGAAAAATAAGTTAGATGCAGGATTTTAGTAACACCGAAGTCTATTCTACTATATATATTGTGAATCCCCTAGACCTCTGCTATTTGTCCTCGCATCCCTGCTGCATCTCTCTGGACCACATGAGCGCAGTGCATGATAGAGAAAAACGTTTTCCTCGAAACATAGATGCTAGTGAGTAGTGATTCAGTACAATGACACAGAATGGAGAACAGTTCACAGCAAAGGTGATGTAAATGGAGTCCTGCATAAAGTAACCTTCCCCACAAATTCGGGGGAAGATGAACAATGCCCCCCTTGGACCACATACAGTCTCGAGCCATGCATATGTCCCACAATATGCTTGGTTTGGGCTCAATAACAACACCGCCAGAGATCAGACAGCCTTAGACCTATCCATAAACACATACCGTGTCGCTCATGGTACGTGTTGTTTGATGACCATTCATCTCTTGATAGCGGCCGTCGAGAGCTGCGCAGCTGCTCAAATAAAAAAAAAAAGAGGCCCCCACCCCTTGAGCGCCTTTCAATTGAATCCAAGTCCACCGCATGACACCTACTCTTTTGAATGCACCCATCCCCCCAGGTAATGAGGGCTGGACCATGTCACCAACAATTAACTCTTGGTCTGACCTTTGCCCCCCCTCCCAGGTCAGACTCATTACTCAACTAGCAAACAAGTATCACGATAACTACTGCCATGCTTAAAGAAGAGAATGAATCAGAAAAGAAAAAAAAAAAAAAACTAGGGGGATTAGTTTCATCCTCCAAAGTCATTGCGACAGTAATGAAGGAGGGATTAGGTGGGAACTGGGAACCCCAACTACAACGCATTTTAAGAACTCAGCATAGCTGCGGTTGGGAATTTAATATACATGGGTTTGAGTCAGAGCAGGTACTTGTCCCTGCCACTGAATCTTGGATGGAACCGACCCCAAATAGGGAATTCAAATCTTTGAGAGGTAAGATCCAATATCCTAATCTATTATTGTTTGACTTGCGATGACTCATGAGGGACCTGCTCATCATATATATAACTCAATTTGACAAAAGAGAGAGCATACTTGCCTTTCCAGCCCCGTCAATTTATTTTAATAAACAGGAAAGAGATGAAGAATATTGTGTGTTCCACTGTGGTGGCTAACCATGGCAATTGGGGACCATTCACAACAGACAGATATTGGCCTTCTCGGAGGAGGTCAAAGGTAAGTTACAACATCTACTTAAGGCTTTATATATAATGATAATTATAGCTAATAGGTTTAGTTTAGTCTGTGCCATCTTTACCTTCCTAAGATTCAGACAGCAGGCCCAAAACCTGACACCTCAGTAACAAAGATTTCTTACATCCCACTTTACATTGGTCGATTAAGCAATCGTCTCTTATAGACCGACTGTACAACCCTCTGTTAAGAAACTTTGAATAATTCGAGATTCGTGAGATAGTTTGACCCTTTTCTCGATAAGCAACCAACGATCGTCAGTCTGATATCAATCCTTCAGTCGGGATCAAACCAGCATAAGATGAGTGTTTCTGGTTCAGATTTCCAATCCAAATTAAGCCTAAAAAAACAAAGGAAGGGAACCGAACTAATAAAGAACCAGCTTCACGTTACACGAAAGAAAAGCTTTTTTTTTTTAAAAAAAAAAATGGCAGCCAAAATCACACACTCGGTATCTGTAAAGAATTAGTTTTCACAAAGATACTTCTATATGATTGCAGTCACCAAGTTGTTGTTATCCTGACGAACACCTCTACATGGGCCTCTGCTACTGTTGCTAAAGCTCTCAATTTATAACTAATGGCTCATTGCATCATCACCAGGGCATGCAATTAATAATCTTGTCAGTGTGGAGCTGTTTTAGAATTGTTCGTGAGATCTCAACCGGCTTCTACTTCACCTTACACCTCGATCCAGTGACTCAGTGAGGTCGGCATCATTTCCTCTATTCTCGATGCAGTCCATCTCTTAGAAGCTTTTGTGATGCTGCAGCCAAGCGAGGCCTATGAGAGCTTGCAGTATGCGCTGTCAACTTTCCTGAGGTCATCATGGCTGGTTCGAGAAAACTACTTTTTTTTCTTTTTTTTTTTTTTTTTGTAGACAATCAGCAAGCATAATGGACTCCTTTTTTTTTCCTTCCCTCCTAGAAGACAGCAAATAAAATTCTTGCGCCTTTATAAAAGTAAAAGTTAAGTTTCACCTATTAGTTACTTTTGAAGTGAAGCAAACCACAATATCGAGCTGTTGTCATTTTAGGTCAAATTTTTTGACCACACTTCCCACCCAATCACCGAAGATCGCCTTCCTTCCGTATAAAACATAGATAGCCTCATAGATTTGATTTAGTTGCAGCATATCCAGACAGGTGGGGACCATGTGGGCAGGCAAAAGACATCCAATACTTTTCTATATATCTTTCTCTCTCTCTTTATTTTTTTTTTAATTTTTTTTCTTGTCAAAATAAAAATTGCAAGGATAGAACATGAGAAGCTCCAACCGTATGGGATTATCATGTCTGAGGAAAAATGAGAAGTTCTGTTTTAGCAAAGCAGCCAATTGCATAGCACGAAAACACTCGTCTTATATCGGCAACCAATCTGGAGAAATTATCTATTATTTTGGAAAACATCCATCAACAATCTAGAAAGATATCCAAAAACAAATGGAGAATGTTGCTCTTGCTCCCAGGAAGTGGCCTACCGCGTTCACTTTGGACTCTTCGAGCTTCTTCTCAAACACTTGGAATGCTAATTTTGATCTCTCTGCAAAGCCAACCTTCAAGTAGGTGCATGGACAACAGAAGCTCTGACTCCAACTCCATGACATACGAAAGTGTTGCCTGAAATCCTCATTCATTGCACATATTGTCGTCACTTGAGGTTCGAAGAATTGGGACCAAGGATGAAGGGGACAAGACATCATCTTAAATTATCAAGTGGGGCAGGCAACACCATGCAACATCATTGTAATTCTTCTTCCCACACGCACAAACTACAACTCTCAGGAAAGAGCAAAAACCAAAAATAAACAAGCTTAAAGTATAGAAACACTTGAGTTCGATAAAAGATTTGTAAGAATTATGGCGATGGGCCAAACTTTGCTCCAAGCATGGATCTCGGTTGAAGCACATAGAAGAGGTGGTTTTGGAGTTGGATACAAGCACATCAATTCAAATTCAAAAGCAATCTTCTTCCCCCTCAAA
Source organism: Phoenix dactylifera (assembly GCF_009389715.1). NCBI lineage: Eukaryota > Viridiplantae > Streptophyta > Magnoliopsida > Arecales > Arecaceae > Phoenix > Phoenix dactylifera. The sequence goes on along the minus strand of NC_052392.1, from coordinate 40,504,004 downwards.
ACCTCTAAAACCGTATTGTTTTCCCACATGATGATCCATAGAATAGACACTAAGTTAGGGAGCATAAGGAGCGATAGGAGGTAGTATTTTAATGAAAACAATTGAAGAAATATTTGGAAAAAAAAAAACGAATAGGGAGCCGTTCAAAAGGAAACTCCCAATAATGAATGCAAGAGGTGGTTTTAGCCGACGTTGTACTTACAGACCAAACTGGGGATTTATCACCATTTCATGAAGTAAATACAGTCCACAGCCTATGTCGTATGTCCACTAAATTCAACAATCCATTCTTTGTGGATGTAAATACAATTATATGGCTGTAATTGTGTATCAAACAGACAGTAGGTTTTATTTTATTTTATTTTATTTTATTTTGATACAATGGTAACTCCCACCATACGTGCATGAGTGCACACATAAGAGTCAAAAAGAAAAAGTCAGCAAAACGGTGGGGTGCAGACTCCATGCTCTCCCAGCAAAATTCTTTTGAGTGATGTGCTGCATAGGAGGCGATCCAGTCGGCTGCATTGTGCGCCGCATAGTAGGTTTTATCATTGCATGCAGCTAATAGACCTACAAACTTAGAATGACTATACAAATTTGAATTTCCTTTTCGATAAATAGGGAATTAACAACGGTTATCACCCCACTAGAGATAAATTGTTAGAACAAATCATTCATCGATGGATGATTATCTCAGTAAATGTTAAAGGATAAACATGGCATTTCATATGGCATTGTCGATAGCTAGAAATACTTTTACGATAACAAAGAACTGCCGCTGTAGGTGGTTATACTTGGCTTTAACATTTTCAACTTTTTCCATCAATTATGGCTTAAACTTGAAAACAAATGAGGCTCGGTACTTAGCCCTGCCTGACCCACTCAGATTTCTTCTTACTCAGGACCTAACCGCTAGAGAACCAATAATGGAGGGGCAGGAATTAAGAGATTAGTTAAGTTTGAGGAATAGAGACAAACATGTCTAGAAGATAAATTTTTTTAATACCAATAGAAGATTAAAATATGAATATTTCGCTCTAATCTAGTTAATTTAACTTCAGAACTGTTTCAAGATTTCAAGGATTAAAACATAATTACATATTACAAAAATATGAAAGCTTCCATAAACAAATCAGCAAAACCCTTTTTTTCTGAAAAAATATCAGTCCCATGGGTACAAAAAATATTTACAGTATAACAAAACCACCAATCTCTACAAAACTTACACCAGCTTCAAAGAACACCGCCATATCAAAACAACACCACCAAATCAAACTTCCCAAAAGTCTAATAACAGGCCGTATTTTCTTATCAATCTGAAATTTGTCACGTTTTGGAAATGTGCAATACCTTACCTCATAAAGCTGCACCAATTGTATCCCCAACTCTTCCACCACGGGTACCAATTTGTCTGACCAATCACAGATGCTGGTGGCCCTTTTTTCATTAACAACAAACCATTACTGAATATAAATCCCTGAACTTTCAGTCAGCATTCAATCAACACGGAAAAAAAATATATAACTGGTTTGCATTACTAGTTCACAGATGGAAAAGAGAGGAAAAGGAAAAACATTTCATGTTACACTTTAAGAAAAAGAAAAACAAAAAGCTTGTTCTTTTGAAGCCAACACTAAGCTTGGAAGCCGTAAATAATTATTTTTCTGCAAGGTATATATAATATGATTGCTGTGGTCATCTTTTCTTGCCTCGACAAAAACCACGACATCGATCTCTCGAAGGACCAGTTTGGATGCTGCTGTCATCATAGGACTTCATTTAAATTTATAGCTCATTGCACCGTGAGATCATAAGACATTCATCTTGGCCCTGTGCTGCTTTAGAACTGCTCCTTTGTCCTCCGGTAACATTCTCTGTTTCTCCCAGCTTCCTTGACCAATTATAATAAACTCATCTCTCGAGAGCTCTTATGACGCTACGGCCTACACACGAAGAAGACCTATGAGAGCTCACAACGTACAGTTAATTTTCATGAAGTCGTGCTTGGTTTGAGAAAGAAGCAAGACTTCCAGGCAATCATCAAGCATCGCAAATGGCATAAACTACTTTTCTTTTTATGTCTTTTTGCTGTAACTTTTCTTTTTTTGATGTAACCTTTCCTTTTTATTTCAAATGAAAAGGAAGGAAGATAAATAAGTTTCCTTTACTATAAGTAAAAGTTCGTCCGCCAGTTAAATATTTTGCAGTAAATGATGCCAGAGTATTGAGTTATTGTCGTTTCAGCACCCAATCACTAAATTAACACACTCCATTATACCCACAGTCTAAAGATGGCCTCAAAAGTTTCATCTGCATCATCCACCTGGTAAGAGGCAGCTTATCCGTCGATTTAAAAAATAAAACAGATGATAAAAAGGCAGGACCACGAGGGAGGCCAGGGACAGCCATTCTAGCTTTCTTGAAGTGAACAGTTAAAAGAGAATCCTTGGCAGGTCTGGAAAAGTGGCTTGCATTCAAAAAATACATGTGGGTGGTACGTAGAAGTCATTATTACAAGAGACAGTACTGATATCTGTCAAGTAAAAACTGCAAGGACAGAAGACCTGATCAACAAAATGATCATAGGAAGCTTCAACTGTATGGGCTGATCTGGTGGGATGAACACTGGGATCTAGTCTATAGAAACTGAATAGTTCAAGAGGAACTGTAGGTGTTATGCAGCAATCATAAGCTTACCAGGAAAATGTTTGCAATCCAAAAATGCCCAACAACAAATGAAGTTCTCATGGATAACCTAGCAGAACTTAACAACACATGCAAAACAAATGGAGAATGTTGCTGCTGTTACCAGGTAGGAAGAGCCTCATGCCCCACTTCTTGAACTCTTTGGGCTTCTTCTCGAATACATTGAAGGTTAATTTTGATCTCTCTGCACACGCGCCCTTCAAGTAGGCGCACAGGAATCCAAAGCTTTGGTTCCAACTCTACAAAATATAAAAGTGTTGTCTGGAATCCTTTCCCCTCCATAGTTTCTTCATCTTTGCACATGTCATTGTCAATCTGCATAGACCCCAGGTTAGCATTTTAGTTTATTTTAAAGCCTAGGCTAAAAATATATAATTATCTTGTATCTGGAATTTATGTCTAAATAGTAACTACAGAAGATTATGGCTATCATATAGTGCCCAAAGAATTCTTGCCTGCAGATTGGGTTTTCCTATGCATAAGCATATCAGGTTTGTTGCTTAAGGTTCCTACACTAAGATGAAGGAAATAGTAACATTTATCTTAAACAATCATAGGTGCAGGCAATCATTGGACACCTAAAGGATCCAAAAGCTGAGAAAACAAACAGCATTATATAAATCTTACATTGACTAAATGCACAAAATCTGACTGGCATGGTAGCTGCATAATGATGTCAGTGAACAAAATATTTTCTCTGCCGATTCCTGTTTTCTTTTGTGTTACAACATTTAATCCGAAAAAGAATGTGATTTTGGTCTAGCCTTACTTGCCATGCTAGAGATACACAGCCCAAAATGATAAATGAGAACCAGTGCCGACATTAGGGAATAATTCCAGAGACAAAAAAGAGAAGCAAGATAGTACCACCCACGGTTTCATGAAATCCACCATAAATCTATAACCCTAGATAAAAGAGGATGGTCAAAGGTCAACTCGTTGTTGCCTGAATTGGGTTCGCTGGCTAGGTCAGATATTGATAAAGATTGGCTCAGTCAGGTATTGGGATTCGGTGAATCCAACCAACTTAGTTTCTATACATGTTCTTATTATGAATTCATGATGCCTTCCTATTTCTCTCCTCCTCCTCCTCCTCCTCCTCCTCTTCTTCTTCTCCTCACACCCAACCACCATGCCGCTCACCTCTCGGCCATAATTAAGATGGTAATTGTATTTGGCTACTATTAAGTAAAATTTAGTACATCATGCCACAAAAAAAGCTTTACCTTATTATTTTTTGCTGATTATCAATCAACCAAAAATATTTTTGTTTTCCAATATCCAGTACATAACATACGTTAAATAATCTTTCAAATAAGAGATCAAATATGATAATAAGTTTTTGCTTGAACAGGTATTCATTGTTCATATAAGTATCTTAAATCATGAGCAAGCTATCATGAAAAAATGGAGGGTTTGTCAAAGAGGCTTTGAAATATAATATGATTTTCAATTTAAAAGGCAACAACGGTATTGGGAATTATAAAATCAATATATGGTGGCTGCAGTCAAGAGCACTTGTAGTATAATAATATTATATAATTAAGCTACATTAGGTTTGGCCATGACAAAAAGTGTAATTGAAGCATCGGCCAAAAGTGTCAAGATGTGGGTACATGTACAGAAGCATGATATTAGCATACAATAACTTCAAATGGAAATTCTCACTATGAAATTCAATCCTTGGTACTTCTTAAATCTGGCAACCAAAGGAGACACCTGTGAACTAATAAAGTAGAAGAAATGGGTAACTACCAAGTGCTAACGACCATGGTTAACTTGATTGTGGACTATGCCCCACTGAAGCATCATAAGTTTGTCCCAGCGGCTAGCACATTATGATTATTCTCTACAATCAAGTAATATTTGGGCTTCTCATTATGCTACTCATGTGTATCATAAGATCTCTCTTAGAGGATATATAATAATAGATCCTAGACAAAATGCTTGTCCTAGAAGCAAAAGCAATGAATGTAATGTACTTTTTTTTTGTATGACCTGCTTGGGACTTCAGCTAAGTTAGAATGGCCAAAAGAATAAAAGTTGGAAGACGCGATGAAAATATTAAGGGAATATTGAAGGATTTCTCAGAAAAACTTACTTGTCTATCTTCTATGCAAATTTGTATTGCTCAGGTCCTAATGTGAAGATGCAGGGCTATCGGACTTTAGGGGAGGGAAGAGATGTATGATGTCCTATCTCATGTTTTAGGAAGAACTTTTATGACATGGAGGTGAAGGAGGCGAGCCTCCTAGCTTTCCCTTGAAAAAGGGACAGAATTTATTCTACTTCTCACCCTCTCTCTCTTATTTTATTAGCTTCCTTTTTGATCTATCAACTCTTCTGTTGTTATAAAAGAATTTTTAAAAAAGGCCTATCTACAACCCATTACTTTCTACTGGTTTTAGTAGTTGGTGAGTGAAAGGTTCTTAAACGCCTAACAAAAGGCATGACCTCAGAAAAATAAAGTTCCCAGAAAAATGAAACGAACGGCAAGAGATGCTCACCTGTTCGATGGACCATTTTCCTTCAAAGGTATGAAAGTCACCTTCCACCATTTTAAATTCAATATCCCTCCTCCGACCAAAAGGTAAGATCTCAAGATCTCTCTCATAGCAATCTAGCACACCATTGGCATTAAATTTCAAACCAAGTGCCAGGTCCTGCTGACCAACCTGTATCAAAAACTTTCATTCAGCAATTTTTCCAACTTCTATTTCAAATTGCTAAGAAATTTCACTCCAAATATTCTTCATTCCTCCAAGAAATTGTAAAATCCATAAATCTATGACGTTTATCGTTGGAGAAATTAGTAAAATTGATGTCTTCAAGAATAAAACTTTGATAGATTTTCCCGAAATTCCATACCAAACCTAATAGCTTCCAATGAAAATTCATAAACAGAGAAATCAAGTAAAGTTCATGAGTTAATACTTGTAACTTTGTCAAATTGCTACATCTGAAACCTACTAGAATCTTCGTTATAATTGTAATTTGCAAAAGGAACCTATAGAGAGATCAAGCAAAGTTGAAGACCTCATAACTCTGTCAAATTGCTTAGTCCGAAACCTACCAAATTTCAGAAACAATTGTAACTTTTGTAACTTTACGACATACGCAGAGAAATCACGTAAAGTTCATAATACTCTGTCAAATTGCGAAGAAGTTCCGCGCCACCGTGTACGAAATTCCTCAAATTTAATTATAAATTTCATAACTTTGTCACATGTATACAAGAGAAATCGAGTACAGTTCATGACTTCCCAGCCGGCCTACTCAAATTGGTCATAAAAATATTTCGTAATGTTGTGGCATATCTATCAAGAAAAAATCGAGTAAAGTTCACGAGTCTGTATCATAAAATTAGAGAATAACGATTTTTTTCAGCACACGAAATTAATTACCTGATAGAGCCGGGCGAATTTGTCCTTCTTCTCGATCAGCTGGCTGACGGCCAAGTTGGGGATGAAGTCGGCGAGGCCATCGTAGTCGGTGAGGACGCTCCACACCGTCTCCAGGTCCGCCTCCACCCGTATTCTGGCCCGGATTCTCCGCCCATTCTTCTTCTCCAGCTTCTCGATCTCGATCTCGAAGCTTCCATCACCACCGTCGTCGCCGGAGACGGAATCGGGATCCGGTGCCGGCTTCGGCTCCTCAAGGCCGTCTTCCGGCGAGGAAGGAGGAGTGAATCCGATCGGCTCGGGTGTGGATTCGGAGACAAGGGAGCGTCTGAAGGGGCGAGGGAAGACGGTCTCGGGGCGGGTGGACGAGAAGAAGAAGCAGCGGGTATGGGAGGGATACTTCTGCTTCCGGGGGAAGGAGAAGGGATGAAGAGAGAGGGGGAAAGAGGACGGTGATTGAATAACGGCCGAACCCAGCATCTCTCCCGGCTCTACTCGTTGTTCACTTGAGATACTTTTTCGCTGACGTATTTTCGTTTTTGAGAAAATATCTATAGCAGGCCCTATACACCTCCTCCGCTCCTCCTCCTCATCCTCCACTAGTGCTGGAGGTGGGCCGAGTTGGCCCAGGCCGCATCCCTAACCTATCCGAAACAGGCAATCCGAGTGGGTCGGACCTGAATTAGCCAGGGCCTCCCCGAACCTTGAAGAAGACCGGCCGTTTTCCTTCCTATTCTCTCTCTCTCTGAGGTTGGGCGGGCCTTCCATAACAGAAGCAAAAGTCCAACTTGGTTCAGATTAAATATTCCATCCTATTGGATGGACGCCACGTCATCAGTCTCCCCGCACTCAAACCGAACAGATCCCGCCACGCCGCCATAGATTTTGCCTCCAAGTCCCAATTAAGATGCTCGGCTCCTCTCTTTTCGCTTCCCATGTGGGACTAAATATCATCGCCCCTCTCGCTCCAGAACCAGCAACATGCGAAGGTTCGGAATGGAGTTCAAAGCTTGGCGTTTTCCTGCAGGGGAACTCCGGAACGGTGTCTCCATTAATTGCTGGAGCTCATCAATCGCTCCTTGGGTTCAAAACAAATACAGAAAACAGAAGTAATACCAAACGGACCCTAACAAGTCTCCTCGTCTCCACGAGTCTCTGGAGCCTCTCTAGTGTGTCTTGGCCTACTCAGGGTTTCTGAATAGTTTCTGCTATAAAAGTTTAGTCTCAACAAAGTGCATCCTTCGTGAAGCATAAAAGGCCAAAATGGAATGGAAAAAGGTACTTTCTCTGGTATAAAAAGATAAGAAAAGGAGATCGATAGATAGTGAAGCATGCATCCTCACTAGTTGGCACTTGGCATTCTCAATCCAACTTGTCCCTCACTTAAATTTTTTTTCATGCAGGTTGGTTACAAATCTCTGAGGTTACATTCAATCAGTAAGGGGGGAAAAGGCAACAAATAAGCCATATACGGTAAGGTTTAAGCAAGAACTATAGCTTCAACTGTTGTGGATGTAAGAACTGATTTGGAATCATCTCCACCCTCCCATATCTCAGGCAATGCTTCTCTAATGTTGTGGATGCTCCTGAGTGCGTGATCAGCTCCCGGAACTAGCACTGAGCTCCCAACCTGCACTTCATGAAAAATGCATTAAATGAAACTATGTTTCTAAATACAATAGCAGTCCTAGAGTTGATGGATCTACCATCTTGTGTCACTTATATCCTCCAATGCTTGCCCTCAGAGGAGGCCAATGTCTAAAATAGTAGGTATTGTTCGGAAAAAAAAATGTCGCTTCTAGATCAAATAGCATCCTATTTAGTTTTTCAGGGAAAAGTATAATTTCCCTGCTAGAGGCAAGGAATAGAAAATTTGAAAAATGATAAGAAGCTAATGGAAGTTTAGAAAGAGTTAGATAATTGACAATTAGAAAAGAATGAACAACAGAGAATAAAGGTTTCTGTGGAAAGAATTGGATAACTAAAATCAGAAAACAATGAAAAAAACAGAGAATAAAGTCGACTGATTTATTGATATATTTACTTGTGTAGCAATAAACATGGAACGCAAAAGCAGGAAAAAAAATACAAACAAAGACCGCTTCCAAGAATTTAGGTACAATTATTAATTTGTAGTTGATACTACTTATTGAATAGGTTGCAAATAATTTGAAAAATGAAAAGTTCGTGAAACATTAAATAGATTTTAATGAAGTCAGTTATATGAGGATAACTTCACAATTGTTAGGCCGAGGAAAGGAATCAACAATAGATAAGCTTTTAGTAGTTTTCACAAATATTTTTACAATTGAGTTTCATAAATAGGAATAGCAGCCTCCTTGGAGTTTATAAAAGAAAGCATCCACTTACAATGACAGTGTGCAGGCCTGCTGCCTTTCCTGCTGCTATGTTTCTGGCGCTGTCATCAAAAAAGATCTAAGAGTAGGAAACTATCAGTCCCAATATGTTCAGATACATCAGCAAATCAAACCTAAGATCTCGGATTCAAGTTGACTTACTGTTTTCCTGGGATTTATATTTGCAATCTTGATTGCAGCTTTGATGGCTTCCAAAGAGGGTTTGCATAGAATCAGCGTATTGGAATTCACATTACTTGGATCGCCACAATAAATTGTATCAGTCTCTGAATTGGTTACACTGAAAGATCCATCACCATTTTGACCCATAGACTGAATAACAGTTGAAGGCACAGTAATGTCCTTCTCATCATGATGGTCAATAGGTCTAGGAGGTGGATTGAGAGTTTCGAAGCATATTACACCTTCAAAGCAGTCTTCTAGACCTAGCTTTCTGAGAACTTTCTCAACATGAGTTTTGTCAGCATTTGTAAAGATCTGCACAAAGGCATCAACCACTTAATTGATATGGCAGTCCAAAAGGATTCAATACTCCTTTTTTTTTACAAGTTAATGCAGTGTGTGCATCATAAGTCAAACCAGTAGTGCTGATTGGACATTTTAATCATTCCACTAGTGGGGATACAGATTCTCATATTCCAACCTGTTCTAAGATTAACTATAGTTCTTTTGTGTTAAAAAAACAATTACTCCTTTAAACAATCACATCCAACTTTAAGAATGTAGTACTGAAAAACAAAGAATTCAATTGCAGATTTGCATACTATTTCTTGATGGGGTACTGAAAGAAGCAGATTCTTCACCTTTAAACAATTATATCCATCTTAAGAATGTATTATCGAAAAGTAGGGAATTCATTTGCAGATTTTCATACTGTTTTTCGTTGGGGTATTGAAAGAAGCAGATTCTTCAACATGGGATCAGGTCCCAATATCTCGTATGGCAGCTGGCCGTGAACATACGCATGGAATTCATCATTGTCAAATTGGAATCCCAGTGCCTGTAAGGAAGAGCAGAAAAAAACAAAAATAAGATATTTAATATCGACAAGAACCATGGGTAGAAATCAGGAGCATTACAAACTAACTTAACTAAGGGTTCATCGACGACTAAGAAATTGTACCTTAAGCCCAGCCATTGTTGTTCCATATTCCATGTACAATTCCATGCACATCTTTGGGACTTGGCTTTCTTCAATTTGGAGATGGTGTAGCATGTAATCTGTGGTTTAACATGGTTCAGTGGCTTTGATACTGACATGATACCTCGTTAGCTGTAGACTAATCATTTATTCTTTCACGAAAGTAGCAATAGACGAATTGTTTATGAATGAGTACTTTTGTTTAAACAAGACTTCTTCTGATCCTCTGGAGAAGTGATTAAAATAATAAATCTGTGAATCTCATGGTACTCTTGAGCTTACCTTGTATGTTCTTGCGACAGGCTAAGTTGAGGCCCAAACTTGAGGGATATAAGGTATCATCCATATCTAGGGATATGAAACAAACAAGCAGTTATCCCCAAAAAAACATTAAAGCACCATCAATTTACAGAACTCATTCCAACTAATTGTTGTGTAAAGAAGAAGGGAAATATCTATAAACATGTTTTCTTTTCCCTGTTCCTTGAAATTTGTTGAAATTTCGAAGTATAATTCCTAGACTCTCAGCTTACCGAAGAGCAAGCACTCATACTTGGCCCCAGTACCAGTAGAATCCATCCGAGATTTTTAATCCTGCAAGAATTCTATAAAAAACATAAGCTTTGCAAGTGAGGGAACTAACTCAAAACCAAGGTTTTAAATCTCGTCGGATAGGGTGTTCCTGTTTCTTCGCAAAACTAGATTCCCCGCTGTCCGGCCCCATCTCGGCAGCTGTTCTGATAGGTATTCTTCGTCTCTCTCACCTTCTTTCATTTATTTTTTCTTCTTCCCTTCCTTTCTTTCTTTTTCTTCTTCCTTCATTTCTTTCTTTCCTTTCATTTCTTCTCCCTTCATTTCCTTCTTTCCTTTTTCTTATTCTTTCCTTCCTTCCTTTCTTTTTTTTTACTCTTAATCTTCTTCGTCTTTCCTTCTTTCCTGTTTCAGAATCCTGCTTTGGTCCTAATCCTGTTTTCTCACAGAAATGGGGCAAGACAGCTAGGGCACCACCATCCCACTGGGATTTAAAACATTAAAACAACATGCAACCAAAGTTATATACTGAAAATACTATCTCCATCTATGAATTAGGCCACATTCATGAGTAGTCTTAGAGTGAGGTCCATAGGGGAGGAAATTTCAGGTCATATAAGTAACTAGATCCTCATGGCAAATTCAGTGTAACACAGTGGCAGAAGTATTCCGCTCAAAAAAACATAGCTAAAGAAAGATATTCGGTTTCAGTATGTGAATTGTACTGGAATTCTACTCGATGAAGGCCACTAAACAAGTTAACAGATTGCTAATTAAGAAAGGGGAGCATTTGATGAAATCCATGACAGGGAAATTGTGAGAATGAACTGAAAGAAGAAGGAGAAGAAGGAAATGTGAAATTATTAAAACTTTGAACTGAGAATCCAAACAACATAGTTCAAGGAGAGAAAGGGGAGGCAAGTACATTTAAGGAGACATTCAACCGATTGATCTCTATAAAGGATAGATAAATTATTAAATAATACAATGTAACCATGGTTTGGACATAGTGACTAGTATTCTGCTCAGAGCACATAATAAACTATAAATTTATTAAATACGATAAAGAGAAACCATCAAGAGAGCAAACAAGCACAAGAGTCAAGACTCGAGCAATTCCGTAGAATTTATCGACACAAAGAAAACCATATAAAGGTTCAAAAAACTCATCAAAAATCAAGAGAAGATCCAGGAATGAAACATATCAATAAGCAAAAAGCAGTATAGAGAAATCATTTTCTGCCCAAACACAGTGAGGCATCATATAATTACCAGAAAGAGGCAAAATCAAATGAAAATATGGACAAGTACAGACCAAGTTACCACCCAAAAAATAGCCCCCAAATGCAAAAAGAACGGCTCCTAAAACTCTATCTCTGGTTGGTTCCAATCAACTTCTCAGGTGCTCCTATTTATGCAGATCTAAGGAAACCTAAGTTTGTATGATAATAGATGACACTTGAGTGTGAAGGGAGCACATCTTTTAGTGCACCGAATTATTTGATGCCCTCTCCTTTTCCAGTTTGTGCCTTCGTGGTCACTTTCTACTAAGGCCCAAGTGCCTTCCCGCGCAGACAAAGACCACACACACACACACACAGATATATATATATATATATATATATATATATATATGTATATATATATATATATATATATATATATATATATAATGCAGCAGAGTGACACAATGGCTGATAGAAATATATAGTGTTGGAGAAGCTTGGACAGGTGCTCGTGTGCTTTAACTTTTCCTGGTGGATCTTATCCGGAAAAAAAAAAAAAAAAATCATTGTGAGCATAGGATTTGGGCCTCCGAATCCAATTTCAGTGGGCTTGGTTAAACTGTTGGCTTAATATCCCGTAGAAAGTGGGCTTAATAATTAACTCAAAATAATTCTAGAAAAATTATGAAAATGGGAAAATAAAATGGGATAGCGTATTTCGTTAAGATCCTATATTTGATAATATCACCAGAAGAGTATTCATAATTTCCATCAGAATACCATTGCACCATATTTTGTAAATAATGACGACATACCTAATACATCACAATGTCCTTGGATTATTTAAGAATGACATCTATTCTTAAGTTTGATGCAAAAACTCAAAAGGTTTACGAATATGTAAAGGAAGGCTGCAAGATTTGATGATTATTGATGATTTGTGAATATAGTTTGGCACGTTGAATTGTTGATTATCGATTGAAATATATAATTCATTCATCTACTCTCCTTAAAATTGGAATCTACCTAAATTATTTGTCTCCATTTTTTTCTTTATCAATTCGAGCTCATTGATGCAAGGGCCTTGAATGTTGGTCTTACTTCAGGAAATATCTGTGAATAAGTTATATTCTCATAAGTAATCTTAGTTTTATGCCACTTGGATTTAACCCTCCCCTCACACTTCCAGCATAAATTTAGAACAGCCAATATTATCCTTAAAAAGAAAGAGAGGCTAAAAAGAAAAATTTGTTAACTGTTCTTTGTTGCAAAGCTTAGAAAAAATCTAGGCCATGTGTTACACATTTTTTTTTTTGGTACATGCTTCGTTTTATTTTATTTCCTTCTTTTCTAAGGTAGCTGCCATTTTAGCCAGTTTGTCGTCATTGTACATTATGTATTTGATATTCTTAGTGTCAACTGACCAGTTGATCCCCATGAGCTTAAGCTGCTTGACTTCCCCTAACTTGCATGGTTAAGTACCATTTAGCATCATCCTCTGTTCTTAGTTTTAATGAAACCAAGACCTATTTCTTCTTCTTTTTATTTTTTTTTGAAAATCAGAATACAAGAAGTCACTTTGCATTGTGGTGGTGGTGAGATTTCCGTTTTCAGAAAAATTGTAAGCTATAAAATTGGCAGCTTTTACTCTCTCTTTTTTTTGTCAAAAACTTGGAATGTTTTTTCAAAAAAAATAAAATAGTAAATGAGTGTTTTGCCTCTGTTTTCATGTTGTCATAAACAAAAAACAGAAAGTAAAATATGGCAAGGATGCCACACTAACCCTCAACTAACTAATTAATCTAAAAAGATTAAGCTAATGAGGAAAGAGTCAGCAATGTATACAGGCTTACAACCTTACATGGTCTAATGAGTTAGAAAATATCAGAATTAGAATAGCAAATGACCATGAAAAATTATATAATAACTAGCATGGAGAGAATTAAATTTTTGATCTACTGCAAGTCTAAACTCTAATACCTTGTTAATTGATCAGTTGACCTAAAAAGCTTAATTTAATAAGAAAATAGTCGACAATGTATGTTGAGCTTAATAGAGTTTTATTTTTTCCCCCTGATAAAGTGGTAAGATAAGTCAATAGATATCCAGCTTGTTTCATTTCCTAAAATATAGATCTCTATGTACAATATTTAGATTTGCAAAGCTAGACCTCAAAATCTGAAGGTTTCTTGGCCTTCCCTAAAGTTTTTTTTTTTCCTCCAAAAAAACACATTCTACATCTCTCAAATTAATATGCTGGTATTCCAACCAGTAAAAATAAAGAGCGATCCCTCTATCTTGACACAAACCGACGCCATCACCCCTGCAACTACCACCAGAAACCAACAAAATTAAATCAACATAAACTTCAAACCATATAGAACGTGAGTCCAGCTCTTTTGGAATTTCTTGTAAATCAAGTCGAAAGTCATGTAAATCACGAGAGCAAGCAACAATTGAGAATTTGATTTGCAATGAACTTAATGCGACTATTCATAAACTACTGTTAAAAAGGATTCTAAGTTACTTGCTACGACACAAAAGTCTTAACCTGACATGGTCAACAGGTCAAAATCAAGGTCAATGGTCTAAGTTTGTGGGATCAGCAACTCCAGCTAGAGCTGCACTCAAGTCAAAATTTTTCTTTCATTCGTTTCGTTTCAGTATGCCACCTTCCGAGAGGAGAGGAGTGGCTTAATCTAATCTAATAGTGGCTTAATCCAAGGCGCCACCACCCCGGAGCCATGGAAAGTGCGCTGGGCGACCCAAGTGGAGGAGGGGTGAAGATCCTGGTCCGGATGCTCCAGAGCTTCACCATCCAGCAGGGCAGCATCATGGACTTCCAGCTCGATCGCCCCCTTCCTCGTCCCTGCCGTCTCCATCCCGGTCATCCCCCTCGTCTTCGTGTTCCTCCTCTGGTTATCCTTGCAGTATGCATGCTATTTTCAGTATCGCCGACAAGTCTACACTGGTTGGACTGATGGAGTTCTTCTGCAGCGAGGCCCCCAGCCGGCATGCGGTCCCTCTCTACGTCCTTCGATCTCATGGCTCCTCCTCTCCCTTGGGTACTTCGTTAACACCGCTTTTGTGTGCGCCATTGACGGCGTGACAGCGAGGTTAGCACCCAGTGGGGATGGGCGGCTGCATGGGATAGCTGGACCTGAAACAAAGAACAACTTGGATCTTTCGGGCCACACCGGGCTGCCTCAACTTTGTGCACTATTCGTTTTGTGCCCAGTGGCAGTAATGTTGACCTGGATCGTTCTAATCGATGGTATGTGCTCGAGTGTTCTGGAGAAGACCGAAGCCGATCAAGGACTGCGTAGTACAAGGTGAGATAGTATGGATACATTATTCATATAAAAGCGCTGCCAGAAAAATCAAGTGGCTGTAGTTTAGTGGTTAGAATTCCACGTTGTGGCCGTGGAGACCTGGGCTCGAATCCCAGCAGCCACATGATTTTTTTTTTGCGCAAAAAATCAAATTGAATGGCATTCAGGTATTCCATGACAGACAACTTTTATTCATAAATTTTACAAGTATTTTTTTATAAAAAAAAATTTACAATGATTCCATTGCTAAAAAGCACTGCATCCGCTGTGTTTGGTATTTGGTGAGTGAGAGAACTGCATTGAGGGCTAGGGCTACATTAACAAAAGAACTGCCATGGTAGGTGGGAGAACCACCAGATCTCCATTATGCTCTGCTGCTTTGCTTCATAACCAAATCAGAGGAAAGCGATGTGACCTGCGTCCATGATCGAAGTTACTGCATGGATTACCTTTTTCCAACAGTCCACCTATGCTTTTAAGTTAGCCCATCATTTTCTAATATGTTAATGCTATCTCCTTTAGGCGAAAGTCCAGTTGTTGATGGCATAACTCATAACCCTGTTAATTGAAATGGACAGCTCCAACAAAGCGAAGTTTATAAACTTCTACCCTGACTTTTGACCATTGATAGGTAATTAACTTTTGTCCACCATTAAGAAGAGGAAACTTCTTCTACCAAAAATATATATAAAGAAAAATTAAAAACTTTTTTGAAACTTTTTTCGGACCGTGCATGTATACAAAGAGGCAAACATGATCGCCTCATACACAGTCCATCATTCCGAAGAGACCCTTTGAACCAACCATACTGCCTCTTTCTCACTAAGCTGTGTTCTTTTTTTTGATTCTGTTGGCCTGAGAGATTAGTGTGAGTAGCTGATATATATATATATATATATATAAACTTCTTTTCATGAGTGGCTAAAAAAAAGTGGGGAGAGTTATCGGCGATTAGTGAGGTATAGGCATGTTTATTGGAAAAAAGAAGGTTCTTTAACATTATTTCATGGAGTTTCACTTTCGTATGCTCTCTACATTTTACTCTTCACATGCATACTTAAATGATTTAACCATAATATCTAAATCTCTCTTAAAATATATAATTAAATAATTCACATTGAGCATAAAGACATGAAACACTGGACAAAATTTCATTGGTCATATCCATCTGTTGATATATATAAATTTATATGTAAGGACAATATTTTACAATTTATATAACTTTCTAATTCAATAGTATATACATATACGTAAGCCAAAGAAAATCTTTGACTTTTTTTTTTTTTAGAAAATAGTGGAAAGAAACACTTTGTGTAGACTGCACCAAATGAAACAATGCGATTCCGTTGATATGCAAATTTATCGAGGGATTTATAAGCTATGGCTGACTTGCACTAACAGCGTACTCTAATAGGTAGCTTGCTGCTTCTCATCGAGAAAAAAAAAATATCAGTCCCAACCCAAATAAAAAAAATAAAAAAATCTAAACTAATTCATCGCTATAGCAAAGTTTGATTTCTTTAGATTCTGTCAAATTTTAGGACATGTGCCCATGTAGTGATAAAGAAGTTTAATGACGGAAAATCTTTGATGTAATAAAAAAAATTACCATTCTAACATCTTTTAGTCGAGCATTGAAGACTTCAACTAAAAACCTTTTGTAAAATTGTATTTGTAACTAATGGCTACTATTAGTTTTTGCAATAAAATATAGTTGACAATAATAGAAAAGAAATATTATTTACTCCACAAACTGGCCAGAAAGGTAGTAAAACGAGATTTTTCAGCAACTTGTTGAGAACACAATGAACATTTAGATCACTTGGCGATGTCTTGAGAGTTGTATAAAATTTGAATCTACATATTCTATATAATGAGGATATTCTCTTCGACTTCGTTGCAAGTTTTGCGAATTTTCGTACATCTTTGGGACTCTATTATTGTTATTCATCCATTATAAAATAGATGAGGAAGACTTGTTTGACTTGCAATCATTTGTTCTTAATCGTGTATACATAACGCAAATATTGTAAACTAACCAACTTTGATTGATCATTATTTATGACAAAAAAAGGAAAAATGACTCTGTTGCTATTGGGGGGATCTGATCTAGACCTAAGCAATTATTTTTAACCACTAGGCTTGGTGTTGGCCAGGCTGAAGTAGAGGTTCTTAGCCCACCAATCAAACTAGGCCAATATTTTGGCGCCTGATAGAATCAGCTGAAATAAAAGAATCTCTCTCTCTCTCTCTCTCTCTCTCTCGTCACTAGTAGCTCACTGCATCTCCAATATATGGATATCCTTGGTATTCTTTCCCTTGCCCCCTCTTTCTCCATAAATAATGAACGTAGAATTATTGGGGTACAAACCCCCCAAGTTGTTAAAGCCATGCTAGGTTTGTCATAAGCCTAGATTTTCATGAGGGCCTGAAACTAGGGTGGACCATGAGAAGCTGTAGGAATCTATTGGAAACTAGGGTAGGCTTGAAACGGGGATAAGGTTGCTTGCAGGGAAAGGATGAAATCATTTATTCCAAGTGCAAATTTTGTACCATCCCTATATCCAAATCTATTCCAGTATTAGCTCTAGCTACTGCCTACTGGGGATAACAATAAGTTATTCCTGAAAAACTTGTTCTCCTGCCAATTCTGGCCCACAGCGCCGACACCCCATGGCATTACCCTGAAGGCCTGGAATAAAATTAAACCTTAATTAACGATAAATAACAATGATTCTTCATATACGCCATACAGGGGACGGGACGGCCTTTGGAAGTATCGCAAACAGCTGTCATTTCGAACCTTGTGCGGATCCAATTTCTCGCTAGAGAGGTTCCTCGCGACCCTCGATCGACCTACCGGCTGCCTGACCCTTGTCCTTCTTAATAATAATAATAAAACAGGGGAGGAATAACTTATATTTATATCAAGACATTTGCGAATCTAGATGTTTAATACATATGTCTATTTAAGAAAACTGAGAGGAATCATTAGAGCAAGGTGACCTACATGCGTGCCGTTGTGCACTAGTTTTGTAGCTGCATGTCGATCTTTCTTCTTACATCTCTATATTCAGAGACATATTTTTTTAACAAGCATGTACAGGACCATGATTTTGGTTACAATCCTTCCTGCAACACATTTAACAGATTTATTTGGAGCAGCAAAACGAACGGTGATCATGATGCGTGGAAAATTTACTTCAAAATGCCAAAACGCTGTGTGATTAAGGCTCTCGCATAGCATCATCAAGTGTATAACGTGCATGGTGTGAGATCAGAGCTACATAGCAAGCCGTTCGTGGCCGTGTCTAACCACTAAGATCATGACAGATTTGTCCTCGAGCCACCAATCCAACGGTGGGGTCATCCCAGCCGAAAGAAAAAAATAAAAACAAGAAAGCTGGAACAGCCCCTTGAAAGGGAGCTCCCTTGTCTACATCATCTCGGTGTCGGCAGGGCTGAAAAGAATTTCTCCGATTTTCTGAATGCACCACTACCGTTCCTTTCTTTTTAGGTGAAAGTCCATGCATTTCGCCGGCCTGAGCGGCGTGAGTTACAGCTCAATTATTCTGAAGAAAAACTCAACCATCATGGCCAGTTGGATTCAGAATGCCCGTGTAGCAATGGAGGAAAACTTCTGCTTCGAGATATTTGGGCTATGATGAGTGAAAAAGTGGTCTTTTAGATTTGGCATGTATTTAGAAATACCAATGGAGGAGCCGTGGACTAAGTGACTTTTTATGCGGTCTGTCACTTTCGGGAGCACCCTATGAGCCCAAAAAGAAGAGTTGTCTAGAATACTTCAAAATTTATTATTTTTTAATTTTATTAAATATATTTGTAATATATTTTTTAACTTAAAAAAGAAAAAGAAAAAGAAAAAGAAAAAGGAGGAGAGATGGAAGGCCATGTAGAAATCCCGGAAGAGCTCCAAGTCCAAGTCGCTTTACATATCCCCATGGTCACCCTTTTCTCGTGATGGCGGCCATAAATGCCGTCCCGAGACCGCGACAGGTTCATGCAAGCTCGTATGGGGATAAATCATCATCCACGCTACCAATCTAGAGTGCTTCAGCTCTAACGAACGAACATGGAGACGGCTTTGGAAGTCATCATTAGCATGAGAACTTTGGATAGGAAATCTGGTGGATGCCCAAATAAAAGTAAATTGCACCAGATCCCATCTCAGAAGGTCCCACTGGAAAGCTAGGCAAAACAAGTGCACATGAGCAAGTTATTCTCAACCTAACCATTTTAAAAGCTCTCCGTAAACCTAACCATTATAAAAGCAAAAGCTTGCTATTCTCATCAGCATGGGGTACCCTTTGAGCCTTTCTGACAATGTGGACATCAAAATGTTCTATTCCTTGCACCAACTTGCATGGTAGGGTATCCTTTGTCCCCCATGTTAAGGTTGTGGAGTTTGTAGATTTATGGTAAATTGTATGATATTATCTTATTCACCCACAATATTGGAGATTAGCTTTCCCTTTCAAATGATCCAAAATAGAGATCAAACAGCCGCCCTTCCTTTCCCTTAGAAAAAAGAAGAAAAAAAAGCTCTTCCTCGATTCTTTACTAATGCAACCATTTTCCAAAGAGCACTACTGGCCCTAATTATGATAGCCAAAAATAGCAACAAAAAAAGAAAAAAAAAATTGCATTGCGTCGTTGGCTTACATCTGCCACCACCAGAGGATTGGTGCGGTACAGGAGATCAAAAAAGACGCAATATATGTGTGTGTAGTGTAAAAGTCCAACTATTTATTATTATTATTAATTTTTTATGAGATTCGGATTGGTTGCCCTAAAGTTATTTCAATATAGTTCTAGTTTAGCTTATAATTTTATAATTTTACTGGTTATATTGATCCAATTCATAAATTTAATAAAATTTTTAACTCAATAGTCTAAATAAATTTTAATTATAATATCAAATTATTTTTTTTTGAAAAACTCTAAGAAGTTAGCAGCACTACAACAGTACAGGAGAAGTTTAGGCGCAGGAGCCGGGGGAGTTTGAGAGATGGGCTAGAGAAAAAGGAGATCACAAGAACCCATGCATTTATTTACTGAAATAAACAGCTAACGGGCGCAAAAAATCCTCACTTCTCCCCTCCTTCCTTTAAAGCACCGACACTCGAAAGCCCCAACTCTCAACCCTCCTTATTACAGGACAAACAACCCAACCCCTGCAGTTCCAGCTTTCAACTGGAAAAATCACTCACATTGCCTCCTCTCTCTCTCTCTCTCTCTCTCTCTCTCTCTCTGAGATATTAAATAAAGGTGCCAACTTTTTATTTTTTACCCGGCACTTCTTCTTATATATAAGCCTTTGGCCTCTTCCGACTAGATCTGTTTCTCTTGCTTCCCCTCTCCTTCTCTTCTTCCTCTTTTCTTTAGCTGTGAAGAAGAGGAAGGCGAGGAAGAGGTGGAGAGAACTCATGAAAGCTCTCTTGCTTCTTGGGGTTTCGGTTCTGCTTCTCGTGAGGTCTTCTTGCGGCTTTGAGTGGTGGAATGTGAGCGAGGTGCAAGCTGTGACTGATGGATTTGTTGGCGGGAATCCTCTCTTTGTGGGTCTGACCCTCATTCGAGGTGCCGATGCTAAAGGAGCTGGTATATGTGCTTCCATGTCTATTTATTATTGGATCTATGCCCGACGCTTGATTTTTCTTTTTTGGTTGTTGTTTTCGTTCCGAAGTTACTTAAATCTCAGGTTTTGCTACAATTGATGATGTTGATTTTATTGCCAATCTTTGTGATATTTATTTATTGCAATGCTTCTGACCCCGAAAAAATAACCTTTTTTTTGGGGCATCAGTATCATTTGGTTATAAATTTTACGAGTTATATATATATATTTTTTAAAAAAGATCTTTTTGTTTTTTGTTGCTGCTCCTTTTCATTGCACTCATTCCATTACTTTCTTGAGATCATGTAATGATTGCTCATAACATGTTTTATTTTTTTTCTAATTCTTTTTTTTCCTGCTTTTGTCTTGTGGGGTTATTGTGTCCACTCGATACCACCATTCTATTCATGTATAGTGAGAGAATTAATCAACATATCAGAACGTATGGAAGATAACTCTAGATTGGTATACCGCCTGGTTTTCAATGATAACAGACCAGAAATTAAATAGCCTCACATGAGATTGAAAAGCTTTGGACATAAATTCTTGGTGCGATCGGGTCTTTTTATCAGCCATTACCATCTCTCTCTGTTTTCTTTATTTTCTAGTAGGTTCCAACTCGGAAGTTTAATAAATGTCCTTCTCAAAAAAGAAGTTAAATCCATATTGAAAAGTTTGTTGCTTGCAGCATAAATGGTTTCACCTGAATTTAAAATATAGGCAGTCAGTGCTGATCCATTTGCTCAAAGTACGAGCATCATTCTTTTGTTTGACAAAAGTTTGGAGATGAAGATGATAATGCTTGGCCTCTAAAATATCTATGCAATGCCTTGATTTCACTAATTTTATACAGTTTTAATTTCTACCTGTACCTATTTTTTTGTACCTTTTTCAGTATGTTCGGATGGGAGCTTACCGGGTTACCATCTACATCGTGGGTATGGATCAGGAGCAAACAGTTGGCTCATCCATTTAGAGGTGAGAGGACTCACATAAAATATAAAATTAATAGTCAAGTCTGATTCCACAGTCATACTACCTGCACATACTATTAACAGTGACAACTTAGAGTGCACTATAATGATGATATTTTTAAGAGCTTTTGGGCATCCATTTTTCCTCCCATACTGTTACCTATTGGGGATATTTCTTCTTTGGACACACCAGGGAGGAGGCTGGTGCAAGGACATAAAAACATGTGTTTTCCGCAAGACAACTCACCGCGGTTCATCATACCATATGGAGAAGATGATACCATTTACTGGAATATTGAGTAACAAGCGTGAAGAAAATCCTGGTCTGTCTCAGACAGTATCCCCCATGTTCTTTGTTTAACAGGGTTTAATTCTTGTTATCTTTTCTATGAATTTAACAATAAGTATTTCTTACCTTCCTTATATTTACTATTTTACCAATCATTCTTGTACTACTTGCAGATTTTTTTAATTGGAACAGAGTCAAGGTTCGCTACTGTGATGGTGCATCATTTCTTGGTGAAGGTTATAATGCGGTTAGTATAAGATATAATTTCCAGCTATATTACTAGTTTGCTATGTGATTAAGCAATAATTATTGGAGGATGACATTTTAACATGCAGTGTTGATATCATCAGATTCATCATGGTGAACTGTTTATTTGTAGAGTCAGCTAGAACATTTATCATCACATGTTCTCTTACTGTGAAAGCATATCTAGGACACTTTAACTCTTGTAAACATTTCTGATGATGAAGATTTTGCTTTTTTATTCTTTTTGATATTTATCAATAGTTTGATCGCAATTAAAGGAAGAACTTTGTGCTTCAAAAAAATGAAAGGAAGCCCGAAAATTGGTGAAAATTGAAAGGTTTGCTATTACGAAAGGCAAAGTGAGAACGAAAATGAAATATGTGGCTTTTGGTGTTTTTTAGTGCAAGTTAAGCACAAAACTGAGTAAAGAATCTACGGGAGAGAAAAAGGCAAATATTTAGACCATATTATATACACTGAGTATGTGAATCACAAGAATGATCTATGAAAAATGATTAGACCACGAGAAGATAAAAAGGCCTCCTTGATAAGAAGATATTGAATAAGAATCTTGCTAGAAGCGCTATGCGGAAACCAGCACACAATGAAAGAAGAAGTACAAGAGGCTTTAGGAAAAAGTGAAAGAGGGTTTAGAAAGAGAGAAGAGATGAATAAAAGGTGGAATCGTGTTTTGATTAAAAAAATTGATGGAAGGATCTTCTTTGGCCTTGGACTGGAAAAAATGGCCCATGAGTGAATGAGTAGTAACAACTTATATTGAAGAAAGAAAGTTACAAGGTTGTCCCAGCTGTCTTGGATCAAAGCTTTTTATGCTATGAAGCAACTGTTGGGTGCAACTGACAGGAATAAGAACAGGTAAGATTGCTCCTACCAAAAAGACCGCTGGTTGCACCCTTTGTTGCACCCCCATGTCCATTGCCACTTTCGACTATGAGGAATCGAGTTGATTGTTCCCTCTAAAATATCTAATTCTTGCTATAGCTCCAACTCCTGTTCCTACTATTCTCAGCTTGCTAAATGGCTGCCTAGTTCATAACGAATATCCAATTTGCGTTTTCTAAAGTTGCCATTTGCCTATTATATAAGGGCTCATCATTATTTTAGCATCATCACTTCAAAGAAATGTAGGGATTTTGTGGTAGTCCTTACAGAGAAAGAACATTTCTTATCTATATTCTCTTTCTACCAGAATTCATAAATAGAGCTTTCTATGTTATATTCTTTTGTTCAAACTTCAAAGCATAGTGTATTTTCATGAGATGATCCACGAGAGTTACTAATTGTGGCCCATACAATGAAGCCATTTTTTTCTTGATAGAAGTGATATATTCTTCCCAAAATCGACCTGGTGCAATTCCAGAGATCTGAAATTTTCCATATTGCAATTTATGATTGATACTTTATGGAAAGGTTTTAAAGTTCCGTCTGCAGCTCATGAAAAACGCATAACTAACATCACCTAAGCTGGTTTTGGGGAAACATATTACAGATTGATAAAATGATGCAGTACTGGAAGTATTACTGTTTATATGCTTTGCGATTTCTGAAATTTTCCTTGGAATGTTTATAGTGTTTACAGGAAGATGAATTCTATCATATCATCTGCAAGGAATAACATTCTCAATAAGCTATGCCCAGCCTTGTTCAGTTTCTGTTATTGTTGTTTTCTATCGAATGCCTTTTGACTTCTGAGATTTTAATTGTTCACCTTCTTTAGTCTTTGCCCAATAAATGCTTGCCAATATATGCTCAGAGATGTAAAAATATTGCTCTATTGCTTTTAGGCTGCTGGCCTATATTTTCGAGGGCAGCGTATCTGGTTAGCTGCAATGGAAGATCTAATGTCAAAGGGAATGCGTTATGCCAAACAGGTCTTCTTACCCTATTCATGTGATGTGATCTTGAATTCTTGATCTTGGTTCAAGTTCAACACTGAATATATTATATTAATGCTTTCAGGCCCTTCTTTCTGGTTGTTCTGCTGGGGGACTAGCATCCATTCTGCACTGTGATGAATTTCGAGCATTATTTTCAGGAAGCACAAAAGTCAAGTGCCTTGGTGATGCTGGAATGTTTCTTGATGCGTATGTTCTTGACAAAATTAATTTTACTCTTGCATCTCGTCTAAGTTATTGCATCCACTGTTCATTACTGCAATTGAAAATAAACTTTTAATAATGTATGATTTTTTTATTTGCTAAATACACCTCTAATCTGTGTATTTTCTCTAATTTCTGCTGATAGCATTTAGTTTTTCAAATTGTAGAGTTGATGTTGCTGGTGGGCGAACCCTCAGATCCTTCTTTGGAGGTGTTGTGAACTTTCAGGTATCTATGTAATATATGTTGGAGTTGTAAGGAACTAACTATTAGCTCATTTGTCCGATATGTTGCTATTCTATTTATGAAAACTCTCATGACTACCCAGGGGGCGGCAAAGAACTTGCCAAGGACTTGTACTTCTCGCATGGATGCAACTTCGGTAATTTACTTTCTCCATATAGATGGATGACTGGAAACAACAACTAAATTGAATTGCTTTGTTTTGATTTTTTTTTTTTTGTCTGGCCCTTATTTTCTCTTTGCAGTGCTTCTTTCCACAGAACATTGTGGCCAATGTTCGGACCCCACTTTTTCTTTTGAATACAGCCTATGATGTATGGCAGGTATTTTCTTATCCTTAAAAGCATGTAAATGGTTTCCTTTGATACTGAAATGGTACTTAAGGAACCTGTGACTGAACCCATGAAGTTATGAGATTATGACTGCAAATGTAAATTTTTCTTATTAAGTTTTCATATTTCAGAATAATAACTTCAAATAACCCTTGACTAATGAATGGTGCAAACTTAAAAGTAACTAGACCACCTCTATTTTCTCTAAGAATTGCTCCTCTGCTTCTGAATTTTCAGATTCAGGAAAGTTTAGCTCCTAGAACAGCTGATCCTCGTGGTTACTGGCGAGAATGTAAAATGAATTATGCAAAATGTGATGCATATCAAATCCAGATTCTGCAAGGTATTCATTTTCTTCTCTTCTCAAGCTTTGGCTTTGTTAAAACAGGTAAACCATTTTTCATGCACATGGCTTCTTTCTATAATGCAGGGTTCAGGAATCAAATGCTTAATGCTGTAAAAGGATTCTCCATGTCCGGGCAGCATGGGTTATTTATAAATTCATGTTTTGCTCATTGCCAAAGCGAGAGGCAGGATACATGGTATTCAAATAATTCTCCCCTTATCGGGAACAAGGTATCATACACTAAAACTACTTGGATTCAATTTGAATACAAGAATAAATTGTTGTAATATTATACGTTAGAGTATATTCATGCATATGTGTGCCTTCCATGGGTAAAATTTCAAACACTATTTGAATTAGCTATATTTTTCAAAAGAATGAGCCAAGAAGACAAGTATCATATCGCCCATGGATTGTTGAACCATGCTGAACTAGTTGGTTTGGGGCATATCGAACCGGATCGGTCGGTTACCGGCACGATTCAGTGCATTGTTATGAAACGGAGAGAGAGGGAGAAAGAGAGAAAAAAAGATGGGGGGAGGGAGGGAGGGAGGGAGGGGGAGGGAGGGCTTAAAAGCTCTCATAGCTTGTTGGTACAGGGTTCCTATGTTTCCTTTCGAAATAGAAGATGCCCTATGATTTTGCCGATTTGAAATAGAAGTCAGCAAATGGTTTGTCTAGTTCACATTCCAAATGGGCAAAAAATTGACCATTTGCTGACTTCAGTTCGAAACCAGGAAAAAAAATGTGGTTCATCCCAGAACAGCACGGTACGGACCCATACTGTACCATGCCAGTTGCCGACCAGTATAGACCCCAATATCGGTTCAACAAACCCATTATCATCTAAGCTGAATTTATGAAGTCTTTAAGTATATCATAGAAATCTAGATGGAAGTCAAACGATATACAGAGAAATAAGAAGAATTTCATTAATCCAAACTGGCTTCATGCCAATAGGTCACTCATTCAAATGATAAAAGGATGCCAATCCAAAGGAAAAAAGGAAGAACTTCATTTAAAAAAAAAGAAACACAAAAATGATATGAACAAAGAGAACATCTGTAAGAAATAAGGAAGAGCCTCAACATGGCTTTTATCTTTATTTCTGAAGAGACGTTTGACAGAGATTATGTAAAGCTACTGGTGGATTATGACAGGGACAGTTATATTGAATATAAATATGGTAGATAGGTTTCATCCGTTGTACGTTTCTCGTCTAGCTACTTTTTAAATATCAGAGAGCAACTTGGAAAACCGGTAATGGCGGGCAATATGGGTTATCTACTGAGTTAACTATCATATAGTAGACATTCTTTATAATAATCGACACACAAGAACCTAGAAAGTAGCTTCCATGGTCTGCCGTACTGGTCCGTGCCGGCCGGTATGGGCCAGTACGTACTGGTCCCGCCTGGGACCGGTACCGGATCAGTGTGGAATCCGGTACCGGTAGTTTATTGTTGGAGAACCGGTACGGACCGGTTCGGACCGGTACGGGACCGGTTCGGACCGGTACGGGACCGGTTCGGACCGGTACGCGACCGGTTCGGACCGGTACGCGACCGGTTCGGACCGGTACGGGCTGCCACTGGTACGCCGACCGGTACCGGTACGACGGATCTTGGTAGCTCCAAAGAGTAATCACTAAAGTAGGACTGCTAGTGCAAGTGGTAGATTATGTTAGCGATCCGTCAAACTACTTTTAGGCTCTTTTTGGTATGGGGAGAGTTACATATATTCATACCATGGTCTGCCATACTGTCTCGTATAAGGCGTATCGTACCGTACTGGAAGAAAACTAGTACGAAACTTAACTTCAAGTCGGTACAAGCTCCATACCGGCCTGTACCAAAGCGTGCCGGCCTGTACCGAAGCGTGCCGGCCCGTACTGAGGCTTACCGACCTGTATCTAGGCGTACCGAAATAAAAATTGAAAAAAGTGGCTAGAAAGCTATTTCGGTACAGAAGTGTATCATAATGAACCGAACTGAACCGATAAGGTACTGATACAATATCCGTTACCGAGATTACGGACCTTGGTTCATATAGCTGTCATTGCCCATTTTCCAGCCATTGCAACCACTCTTTTTTCGACCCTTGTTGTATCTCTTCACATAATAAAGTGGATAGTCTTTTAGGGGCCTCATTATTCTTTAAAGCTGCAATCTACTATCCCCATGACAAAGGGTTCCATAAACTACCTGATTTTTTTATTTCCACTTGAAATTTTCTTCTGGTCTAATTCATCAAACAGACTGCACTCTATTCCTTGCTAAAATACCTCCATTCAATACTCATTAAAGGAAAGAAATGATGGAAAAAGAAAACTTTATAGAATAAGTGGTGAACATAAAGGAATATCTCATCATGGTAACATATTGTTCCCTGGTCAGAGTGATGCCTTTATATGCTCATAACCATACCTTTCATTTTTGAACTGTCCACGTTGTGTACCCTAGAAAAATGATTAGAGCTGAAGCAGATGTACTTCGATCCTCAATTTTTAAAAGTTTTTACCTTTCTCTCCAGTTTTGCCCATAAGATGTACGAAAATGTTGAACTATAAACAGTCCAAATCTTTTGAATTGACACATACCCATAACTAGGAGATGTATGGCTATGTAGCTGCAGCTTTAGTCTTATGGAACCATGATGAGACAGTTGTGGAATTTTGGAAAGTTTTATTCTAATTTTTAGGAAATATGTTATGGTATGTCAAATAATCCTAAACAAAATCATATATAGTTGCTCTTTTGCATGGTATTTTTTTGTTGCTATACATTTCTTTGTCATGGTCGGAAGGATGGAGAATCGACTGGTTATATGAGATACCAGAAGCCAACAATTCTTTATTTGATATCAAGGTTCATCTTTATGAACTAGATCAATATATTAATCCTCCTGAAATAACTAGTTACAAGAGTCCATAAAAGAATATTTGCAAATGATAAACAAAGAATAGCTAGACCATGAGGAAAACTCCTACAATTATTTCTAGTTATTAGTTGTGGGGAAAGCTGCTAATCACTCTGTTCCATCATCTAAAAGAAAAAAGGATGTTAATCAGGCCTTATTACATTCCGCCTTTATTGTTAGCTTCCTATTCATAAAAGCAGATCCTATGCCCTATTTCTCTCTAGTAGATGATGAACTCCTATTCAAGCCCATCATTGATGAATTGGCTTTTAGTGAGCAGGAAATTGTGAAGTCTGTTAGTGACTGGTTCTCTAATTAGTCTGAAGTCAAGGCAATAGGCTCTCCATACATACCCTTGTGACAAGAACTGTCAACATCGAGAGAAAAGCTAAGAAGCACAGGAGAAAGCACAATAACAATCCTTAGTTCATTAATCTCAATGATAAATAGCAAGAGCTGATGGATAAGAGAATCTATAATCCTTTAGTTTCTTCTATATGTTTGATTCGAGCACAAGCAAATGGCATGTTAATTCTGCAAATCAATAATCTTATATATCATTCTTCCATGTTCATGGAAGTAGAATGATAGAAATTTGGAAGATTTTATCATAGAAGACATGAGAAAGGCTTGTCTTGTTTACATATATGCAGGGTCATAGGCTTGTACAAGACTTTAGTCCAATGGTATAGATTGATGGGAAATTGGTGAGTTTCCAATAATGACAAGTGTACATTGTAGAATTATTTTAAGCTGCCCTTTTTGGTTCTTGCAAACTTCACAATCATTGAAATCAATGAGGAGACCTCTATGGTTCATATTGTTTACAGATGCTATGGTGTTCATGATTTTGAGTAATGCATTATATTGATCTGTATCGACTGTATCATAATATATTAGTAGAAAATGAATTCGCGATATGCCTCTCGTACTGTCAATACTTAAAACTGTACCATAATGATACTGTAGCAATTGGGTACAATCAAGGGTACGAAAATGAGTATTTTAAACTTACCAAGGTCTTGTCCTAGTTTGGGATGGTATGGGATGCTACCAGCCCGACTCTTGGGATGGTCTGGCATCCAATTAGTGTATAAGGACACTATTTTTTTTTCAATTTTTTCTTGTTGAATTTCATTTTTGTCCTAAATGAGTATTTGACTGAATGTTGATATGTCTTCGAGGAGGTTTCTAGCATGGAACAGGCTGGATGCTATATGCTGGATCTGCACTCCTTCCCCTCCTTTATCCTCTCCTTCCTCATTATTTTTCTTCCCCCCCTCTCTCTCTCTCTCCCCTTCTCTTTCTTTGTCTCTGCTTGCATTGCCCCCTGCACTAAGCCAAAGAGAAAAAGAGAATGCCCCCCCCCCCCCCCCCATTGCTCTCTTTCTCTTTTTATTTTGAAATCAATCAACGTGGTAGATCGCTCCTGGTACCGGCCGACCGCACTTGGCACTTGTTGGTTCAAACCGTATTGGTTAGAATAGGCAGGACATCCTGGCCTATTAATCGATCAATGTCCTGTAGATTTGTGGTCCTGAATCCTATCAGAACTGGAGGTGCTGATGGTACCATCTCATTTCTGTAGAACCTAAATCCTTACTGAAAACCTGTTGTTCTTAACTGATATGACTCAAGAATGGTCAAGTGTGATAACGGATAAATGGGCATGTTGTGGCTAGGGGATTTCAGAGTGAACAGTGGATAGCAGGCACCATAGCAGGTGCTACAAACCCAAAGTAGGTTGTCAAAACATATCAATATATTTTCTAAGTATCAAAGCAATACTTTACATCAAATTAAGTACAAAGCTATAAAACATCACCGACCTAATTTCATAAGTTATGCACATAATAAGTTTTTTAACTTCATATATTTGATTCATTGATTAAAAGATGAATTATTCTCAATAGGATATTCATATCACGACCGAAAGACATATTACTGACAATTAACACGTTAAAAAGTTTGGGCTGTGACCTGTGGCTAATGGCCATCTCCCTTCCAAAAGATCCTGTAACTCGTGTGTGAGGGAATCTCCCTTGAAATTTCATCTTGCAAATTCTGATCATTAGGACAGAATTTTAAAATGCACTCAATTGTTCAATTTTATTCTTATTAGCATAGAAGTAGGGGTTCAGGAAGTACCCTACCCTATGCAATGGGCCTTTGCATTTTACATCCCATCTTAAATCAGTAAATGCCCAAATTGGAAGGTATTTTTTTTCATCTTTATTCAAATGGAAAGTTATCTTCTCAGCATTCATCAAATCATCCCATATATAACCCATGGCCTTGCCTAAGCACTTCTACTAAGGGCTCCCACAATGTCAAAGCAAATGCCACATTATTCCAAAATTGGAGCCTAGAACTATCCCTTGGATCTTGCTTCCTTGAATTGTCCCAATCACTAGCTCTTTCTCTTACCCATCATACTTTGCAAGTTTAAAAAAGTTACAAAACAAGTCTATCTTGGTCTTGCCACATTCTTTGAAGGACCTGTTTCGAATTTGGATATTCCTACAGATTTGAGCTGAAAATCTTGCAGGATTTATGGAATGGGCTGTTCATTTAAGCATGGTTCTATCAACGAAACACCTCCCAGTCCCAATCCTATAGGAAGAAAAAAGACCTCCAGGTATCTTTTTTTTCTTCTTGAATCCCAAAGACTGATCGCATCTAGCTCTCACACATGGTTCCCTCTATAACCCAAAAGCGTAGTGGCCACTATGACACTTTGTTACCCTCTATATTAAGTGTTATCGGCCCAAATGCTACAAGGTATTATAGCACATAGCATAGTGGTTTAAGTCCAAAATCTCTATGGCAGCCCTATGGCTGATTTTTAAAACAGTATGACTAATTAAGAGACCAATATATTGTTCACGGATTGCAGCTTTAGCAGAGTTTAAATTTGTAGAAGCATAAGAATTTTCCCAAACGATTCATTTTCATCTCCTTGTTTTTCCTGTAAAGTTAAAAAACAGAATGCCCCTCAAATACGATTTAAGTAATATTGATGAAACAGAGATTGACATTCTGATGCAATGGTGACATATCATGGGGAAAACATGAATCTTGGCAAAAATATGATAAATTTGTTTTATGGAATCAAATGGTAAGCTGTGAAGAGGGCACACTTAAGTATAATGAAAATGAGCAGTTTGGTTGGTAAGTCTTGTTAGGTCCTTTGAATTAAATTTAACAGCTCTTTCAAGCAGTTCTCAACATTGTCTGCTCATGGTATTGACATGTCCAACTCATAAGTTTCTGTGGAGATTCAATTGACTGTCTTAATGTCAAGGAGCATCATATTGTACATTTTTTTTCCATAAAAATGTATAATTGATGAAACTGTCTGTCTGTTTGCTTGCTTGCTTCCATTTTTGTTTCTGTAAAATTCAAGCCTGCGCTCCTATAAGATTTCATTTTGATGAAACTAGCTGCACTCTTCATTGATGGAGTATCTAATTACTAGAGGAAAAAAAATAAAGAAATAGTGAAGCAAATTTCATGTTATAATGAAGAAGTTTTGTGCATTGAAAAAAATACTAGTCGCTGTTTGTTTTTGCATTGATGTTATAACCTGTCGTCTGATTATCACATTTTAAGTTATTACTTTTCCCTTAAGTTTAACTGTTTCAGTTCTTCAGTCATCTGGTTGTGGTCTCCATAGGTACTCTTGTAAGCTAGACTCAGAAAAATTTCCAACTGAAACAGTTTGTTTGTTTAAATTTCTTAAAAATATGACTCAATTTGATCTGTGCAAGCCATAAAAGAAACCCTATCGGCTGGCTCGCATTTTAATTTACTGTTTCTGCAATTCTCCTTTGAAAAATGGGTTTAGAAAGCTAAAAGATAAACTGGTCATCTGAAAATTCCATAAAACCCATAAAACTTGCGTTCCATCATAAAGTTCATGAAGCTATTTGCTCAAGAAAGGGGCATAATTATGACAGTGCAGAATGGATGTTTCTGTTGATCAGGCCAGTACTATCACCAGATTTGCTTTCATTTTTTGTGACAAATGAACTTTCGAATTCTCTAGAATGCTGGTTGTCTGTACATTCATCTCTTGGTAGCCACCCATGAATCAAATCATTGTTTCATCCATTACTCATTTGTTCGTATAATTGATAGACCACTTACCAATTCGACTATCAAAATTTTCCTGTTACTGCACAGAGAATTGCAACAGCTGTTGGTGACTGGTACTTTGATCGATCCAGCATGAAGACAATAGACTGCCCATACCCTTGTGACAGGACTTGCCACAATCTGATATTCAGGAGAAGGCAGTGAACGACCATTGATGATTCCTCATAATCTTGCAGCATTGCGTAGTCTTATTTAGGTAAAATAATAACTAGACATGAGCCAACAAAAAAGAATACAGAGGTCTGTAAGTTTCTTGCTTGCTGCAAGCCAGAATCCAGCAGTGAAATTAACTTGTTGGATTCTGCATTCATCCAATAAATGATTCTTCCACATGCTCATGGAAGGCAAAGAAATCTGAAAGTTATCATTATAGCACACGCCAATTGTATCTTTGTATAACTCAACAGATTCAAGCTTAGAAATATATTAAAGCATCTATTATTTATGTCTGCTCTTTCCAAAACGAACAGTTGCAAGGTGATTTTTTTTTTCTTTTGCTATTTCGAGATTTTTTTACCTCTCCTGTTTGGTGATCCAAAACTAATTTCACTGATCAGCTGTTTTGTATTGCGCATTTCAGTTCAGTTTTCCAGGTTCATTATCAGAAGCTTTACATTTTTCAGCATTCACACGTAATGGCTCTTTTAACATACTACCTGCAAAATAAGACCCAAAGAAAATAACTACAAGAGAAAAACTCAAGAAACTTCGAGACAGATATAAAGTAACAAGAAGCAATGGTGTTTATCATACATGAAGAACCTTCACAGCTGGTTCAATGTTGCTGCACATTCTCAAATGGACATGGAGATGTGTCATTGAAAACTTCATCTTGTTTAGCAAATGTTTCTTGGTCGGTGCGATGACTGACTGCTTGTTAGTACTCGACGATGCATAATATATCAGTTAATTGACCAATCAAAAGACTATACACAACCACATATCAGTGAATTGATTTACTCAACCCCTGTATCTTTTTCAAGAGATTTCTGCCATTACATGGCACTACTTATTTGGCCTCGATGGCAATCATGTATGCAAATGAGTACCCAATAGAGTGTGCACAAGAGTAGTGTTTTGAAAAATCTTTTTTTTTTTGTTCCTTTTTA
This sequence comes from Phoenix dactylifera, assembly GCF_009389715.1. NCBI lineage: Eukaryota > Viridiplantae > Streptophyta > Magnoliopsida > Arecales > Arecaceae > Phoenix > Phoenix dactylifera. The sequence goes on along the minus strand of NC_052392.1, from coordinate 40,470,915 downwards.
TCAAATTATATATGAGCCTAAAGGCTGATACAAAGGACCTTGGTCTCTAGCACAAGGGCAAAATATCTCATCACTAGTTTCAGTGCAGAATTAGTTCCAAGAGACTCCATCTCGTCATCAACCTCCAAGGATGTCACCCCTTTCACAGCTTGAAACCCCATGCTGCTTGAGTCGATGCAATGCCTCCAAACGGGCGAGTGCAGCAACCACTTGGACTGGAGCTATGTGGAAAACCTCCAAATCACCATGCTATATTCAATACTCTTTTTTCTTTGTATATATGCTCCTAGTTTTATCTAATCATCCACCACATTATTTACAAAAAAGAAAAAAGAAAAAAACGAGAAAAAAGGGAAACTCACACCGAATGCTGAAGCAAAGAAAGGAAATTACATAAGAAAGCCAGAAAGATCAGATCCGCGATCCAAACCTCAAAACCGAGTGCAGAAAGCAACGATTGAAAACATGCATGTGAATGCAGTTTGTAGGATTGAGTCAGCTGCTGAGACGAGAAGCAGATGCGAGTGCCACTGCTTGAGCCCAAACCTTGAGCCTAGCCTTCACATCCTTGGGGTCATCGCCTGCTTCCAAGAATAAAAAAACAGCAATGCCGCTGTTAGGAATGCAAGAACACACCTCCAAAGCATGGACTGATAAAAATTTCATCCAACCATACATTTCTAAAGCATCATTCTTATTCCTATGCTAAGTTTTGTTTAGATCCAGTGAAATTTTATTTGTGCTCTAAGGTGGTGTATATGGCTATGTTTCCTTCCTCGCAAACGGCGCTCGTACATCGCAATCCCGTGATCGGTACCACGTGTCATCGTCATCATCGTGGTCAGGCCCCATCGAATCTTACTGGTAAAGCATGATCTACTTTAGCTCGTGCAATCGCATGTAAGGAATCATTGGGCTCCCTCCCTAAACTCCCTTCCCATCATCTTTCCAGCTCCACTTGGGAGTTCGGCCTCCGCTTCCCCGTCCCTACCCTATGGAAACCCAATCCACTCTGCCGTACACAGTAAATCAACGGCACCTCACTCCATCACCGTCCATCAAAATCTTGCAACGGAAGACGCTAGCGGTGGCGACGGTTGCAGTGACTGTAGAGACTAGAGAGAGAATATGGGGGCTTCTGGGTCTTACCAGGGCTGGAGATCCTCCAGTTAGCTATGGGGGAGTTGCCGCCGCTGCTGGTATCCACCGTCGATCCGGAGAGGGCGCACGGGATCTCGACCGTCCAATCCCTGGGCAGCTCCAGCCCCAGATCCCGGCACGCCTTCACCTCCTCCATATCCATACACAGCGTCCCCATCCCACCTCTCGGCCGCACCAAAACCCTGCACTCGCCGACGTCGACCATCCCCTCCGTTGCCGCCGCCGCCGGCCCCTCCTCCGCCATCCTCTTCTTCTTCTCCCACGACCGCTCCAGCCACCGTTCCCTCGCCCTCCGCCGCCTCCTCCCCCCGCCCCCGACCCGCAGCCCACGCGCCTCCGTCTCGCTCGCGTACTCCTTCGCCGCCGGACCCGGCGTTCCCCGGAGAGGCGTCCCCGGCAGCGACGCCGTCCCCGTCGATGCCCAGTCGTTGCCGGAGTCCTCCCCCTCCCCCTCCATCAGCGACGCCAGGATGCTCTTCCTCACCACCACCTTCTCCTCCTCCGATACCTCGGCGTCCGCGTCATTGCCGTCCGAGCTCTCGATCGAGAGGCGCGAGATCCGCCTATAGCCGATGTCGCCGCCGCCGCCGTCCGGCATGAAACGGACGGCCCCGCCGTAATCATCATCATCATCATCATCATCATCTTTGACGAAGTCGTGAGCGGCCGCCATGGTCTCATCCAAAGCCATTGGCAATTAGTTTCCGAGAGACAATCGAAGTAGTGAAGAGAGCTCGGAAGCAGAGGCGAAGGGGAGCGGATGGGGAGTATATTTTCCGTTGGTGGGAGCTCGGAAGGCGTGCGGTGGGTGGAGTATATAATGATTGGTCCGGCACTGGAAACTTACCATAATGTCCTTTTTGGATTCGGTAAGCCAACGAATTATTTTAATTTTTTTATGATTTATCTCTTTGGATCAGATTAGTTTAGAAGAATTACATTCGATTACGGAAACACAACTTCCTGTGGAGCGTGGAGTCCTCTCACTGGGTGCTGTAGTGCTCGCACTCTTATTAAAGTAATACACGGAATATTTGATGCATGTTGTGCAACTAATTACAAATTAATCGAGTTCTTCAACCATTAAATTTACAAAAAAAGGAAAATTTCACCTAGTTGTATCATTTTGTCGAAGATTAAAGGACGAAACTTTTAGGACTAGTTTATATGTGGATGTAATCTTGAGAGCTTCATGTACAGAAGCACACTATCTTCCAATAGTCTCCTGAAAAAGCACAGTAGCACACTATCTTCCAATAGTCTCCTGAGAAGTTCTTAGAAAACTTTGTTAAATCGACGGGATATCGAGAGCTACCAACATGCACATTAGACAGTTTTGATTAGTCTTGCTTATTTCGTACTTATCACGGAATTATATAAATCTTAATCCCTAATTGAATAACCGTCGCTGCTGCTTTAATCATGCTGTTAGTTTGAGGTTATCTGAGCTATCTTAAGGATATACTCTTCATTCTAAATATTTAATTTTCATATCCGAATCTTTCCATCGCTATCCAATTATCTATTTATCTATAAAGCATTCTTATGTTATCTCTTTTTTTTTAAAAAAAAAAATTGTTCTGATGCTCCATGGAATAAGGGCAGTTGGATGGGACATGATTTTACGAGTGAGGTTAGGCAGGCAGCCACATAATTACAAAGAAAAAGAAAAGAAAGATTTACGTGTCACCACGTGAGTTCCCGAAGGTGCTCGACGGAATCTGTTCGTCGCTGCGGGACGCGACACATCCTATTGGTACAAAAAAAAACAAAAAAGGAAAAAACCTTTGAACCTAGCGATTCTGCGGTTCATCAGCCAGCCAAAGATATTGGCCCATCATTTCAAAAAAACCAAAATATCCTCGTCCACTTCAAACATCCTTGAAGTCCATTTCGCTGCTCTAAATTTTCTTGTCGAGTATCCAAGCTCCGCCTCTAGTTTCCTTCACATTTTAATTCTTTTCTAGGAATCCATTCATCATGAAGTATATTTTTTTAAACATTTAATAGGATATAGGTTGGAGTTTTAATTAAAAATTTTAATTTTTTTTAATCTTCTAATTTTTAGTTGTTTTAATATTTTAAAATATCCTTTCATTACTGTTGCGTCTCTTCAGACTTTGGATAGAGTCTATAAATAGACGTTGGAATTAATCCTAATTCAATCCAATCTCTTTTTCTCTTTCTAGTACTCTCTCCCGAGAGTTTCTTCCACTCCACTCTTCAATGTTTTTTTTTCCTTTATATCTGAAAGAGTCAATCAGGTCAAGCCTCTCCACCAAGTTAGATTATTATACATTGGAAACGAGATTGCTGTAAACCTGCACATAGAAGAGAATCACTCTTTTTAATTTTATAAATTTATTTTAGTAAATTATTATTTTATAATACTATTATAAAATAACGATATAGAAATCTCTAGGTAATAGTTTATCTAACAATATAGAGATCATTTTCTTCATAGCAGATGACGGAGATGTCAATGAGCTTACAATCAAGAAGGTTTGTGATATGGACGAAGACATCCAGATCGTCGAAGATACAGCCTCGAGATAGGCCACCCTAAACAAGTGATAATAAAGATATTTTGATCAAACAACAGTTTTTTCTTATTATGCGGTCGTCCTGCACCAGCAACGTTAATAGAGATGGATGGCACGGTCATTTTAGAATATTTTTAAATTATGAAAAAAAAATTTCAAAAATTTTAGAAAAATAAGGGAGGTACGTGAGAATTGTGGAAATATGAGAGAGCGAGACCGTAATTTTCCTACAAAACAAACAACTCCCTCTGGAGCTACGGTGGTCCCCACTCAAAAAGATGGACCACTCTTCCATGTGCTCCAATCCCCGGGTAGTAGTTTCCTCTCCGTCGTCACCGCGCCGTAAACGCCGAGCCGGAAGGCGACGAGGGGCGAGGCGGGCCAACGCGGGGAACCACCCAGCCCTGCGACGTGGCGCACGTGGAAAGGTCCACCGAGGTTGGGTTCTTATCCGGGGCGGCCCACGGCGCGGACGCGACACCCTTCGGGTAAACCATCGCTTTCCAGGCCGCCCGATCTCCGCGTCGGACGGCTCGGCCGCCGTCTGATCTCCACGCGTTTTGATCGTTGCAAGCGAAGGGCTGACACGTATGCGCGAAAGAGACGCGCCTCCTTGGAATCCTATTTTAAATTTAGAATTTACAATTACTACGGGGGGAGAAGGAGAAAGTTGGGGGCCGACCGTGATGGCCAATATTACTGCCGTCCTCGGAACACGTTCACCAAACCTTTCCACCAGTCTGCTTCCACGTCAACTTTGTGGACCCCTCAGAATCATGCGCTCCTGCTGGCCGAGAGCTAGTTTTCGCTGTTTTGTGTGTTGGAACTTCATGGAGATGGAAACAAAGACGCAGCTTGAACATTTGGAGGGGATGCTAACGTGGACTTGGAGGCTACGTCAACAAGAATGATGAAAAGATACCTTAAAAAAAGAGTGAGTGATCATTTTTATGCCTAGGTTCGAGGCATTTGATGGATAAGTGAGACAAAGAATATATTCGGTTTGACAGAATGCTGAGCCATCAATGCAAAACAATCGATTTCCATTGGATGGATGATTAATATATGATTGATTTAAAATTTTAAAGCATTGCTATTTGAAGCTATTTATGACATGTAAGTCATGTTAAGTATATATCTTCCATGAGTAGCAAGTAAAAGTTCACTAGAAATGACTTGATAGCTAAGTACACTGCTCCACGATTACTAGAATCTACCACAGCTGCCTGTTGAATTAACTAGCAAAATAACTAATTATTCTTCTTTTTGCCTGTTAGAATCTACCCTTTTAACCCATCCACATTTCGTAAGACTATAAGGAGGCCCACCTCCTAACATGTGTCCTTCATCAATCTCTATATGGGATTATTTTTTTAGGGAATAACGAATAGAGAAAGTGATCCTCCAAGACGCTTGTACTGACTTGCAGCTTGCTGCATCAGGTCATGGGGTCGTTCATCCAAGCAAGAGGAAGAAAAAAAAAAAAAAGAGAGGGTGAATGAATCATGGATTCGGCCGTTCAACCAGATCGCTCAAGGATATCTCCCAGGAAATTATTTCATGAATGCTTTGAAAATTTCAAACCGTCCTTTTGGGAACGCGGCTCGGTGATCGTAAGCTTAATGTCGGCCAAACGCCATAAATTATTGCGTTGAAAGGTGACGGCCGACAGCGAAGGACCCGCGACCAACTCGCATCCACCACGGGGACTCAGGTGGGGAAGAAAGGCGTATGTCCGGTCCGAGATTGACCGGGTAGGACTTGTCTGCGTGGACCGTTTCCATTTGATCGGGCGAGCCTTTTGGGTCCCACATGGGGGCCGGGAAGATCCTTTGTTTGGGCAGCCGCCGCCAGCCAGCCGGCGGATCCATTACCGTCCAAGTAGCAGGCAATCCGTACAACTTGAATGGACGGACAGCAGGGTCTCGTGCGCGTCTCTTTCCATTTAGAATCGATCACGATGGTAAATTAGATCAGATCAGGAGAAAGAAATACTGATGTGCACATCAGTATAACTTATTTTTGATAATTGATGAATATTATTATGTGTATATATATATTTAGATACAAGGTGGACATCAGTACTACATGGTGGAGAGATAATCTTCTCCTTTATTGGTCAGGCAAGAGGCTTGCAAGCGAAGGAAACGCGGCCCTGATACTAGGGGAGCTCAAGGTGTAAACAGGGCTGCATGGTGAATTTTTATCATATTGTTTCCACGTGATATTGTGATGATGTGGTTGCCATGGGTCATGTACCAATCGTCGATGGCGACTCGATGGGATGTGCCGGTGACAGTAGCAAGGAGGAGGACAAGTGTTCCCTTGCAACGAAGGCTATGGACCACAAAACTAAAGGAGACCCACCTGCTTCACTCCATGCTTCCCATGTCAACGTCTGGAAATGGATTCTCGTATATGGAACGCCAGATGGGAGGATTGGGCAATTCATAGTAAACCCATGCGAGGAACTTCTCCGTGGGGATAGAAGTAAGTGGGATGATATTTGTTCGAATTTATTTTTATGTGTGAATATATTTGAATATCGATAAAAAAAATTTAAGAATCCGGCTAATATTCTTGTCCGTATGTCCGTCAAAGAAAAATAAATATAGATATCGCTAGATAATTCTACGATCCATATCCAAATATCCATTTTTATTTGTAATTTTATCTAATTTTATATAATACTTATAATATTTTAAAAAATAAATAGTTATATTAACATAATATTAACTTAATTTATCAATCACTTAGTAATAATAATATCCTTGATTCTGCTGCCGTAAAATTTAATTATCCAAATTATGTTCCTATTTGTATCTATGCTTCCGATATTCGATTTGCATTCTTATTCGTTTAAAACATATATGGATATGAATTATTGCATACGACTAACATTGGTATCGGTATCTATGTTTGTCAAACAAAATAAATATGAATATAAATATAGTAGGATTTGATCCGTATCCGATCCGATTTCAACCTTATTTTCCAACGATGAGAGAAAGAAGCAAGGTCACTGCACAACAAGCAAATGTGATGCTTTTGCCTATTGGTCAGATTGGGCCAGGATTTCTTATTCCAAAGCTAACTTGGGCTGGGTCCAGGTTGAAATGGGCTCAAAACAATCTTAACTCGGCCCACATTGTTAGTCTATATATGTCATGTATTTACATTACGTAACATCTATAAGTTTAGGCCCTTGGCTTTGGTATCAAGAATCTGGGTTCTCGAACTCTGATTTCGCTCGGAGTTTCCTCTTTCTTAGTTCTCGGTACATGAGCATACGTACACAGTGCCTATTAATCACCAGTTATGGGCTATATGAATGCGCAAGTTAACTTGTTTGCCCTTCTCATGCCACCTTACGGTCTTGCAGGCTAATTCTTTTCGTATTGCAAAGCTGCTTTCCACTCCCCCGACATTACTTTCTAATTGCAGTTCACTTGTTGAGATAGCTTCAAATTTAGCTGGAAATTTAAGATACTGAATGCAAAATCTTATAATAAAATTTGTACTTCCCTTTTATTTTGTTTGCTTGCTTGCCTTTGTTTTAGAGCATGATATGTATGTTACCATCATCTACCTAATGAAGAGATATAGGTGGTGGAGCTTCTCTCCTCTTTCATCAGAAAAAAAAAATCAGAGAAAAAGGTAAAGAGTATAGCTAGCTCGCTAGTGATATCTAAGAATGGGGACACAAGTCCTATCTTATTCATTTCAATTCATCCCTTGACCTAAGCAGAATGAATCGACAATTGTAAGGTTGCATTGCTTCACACGGTCGGCCTTCAAAACAGCATACCAGCATAACCTTATTATCCTAACCTAATTTATTGAATCCATATGTCTAAGTTTAAATTGTCTTGTTCTTGCGTCGGGTTAGTCTTTGTTTGGAAGATCTAGGCGAACCAATTAGTTCTTCAAAAAGATACAGTGAGCGGGTAATAATCAGATGGTAGCACCTCTTTTCCATGTAGATGAATAGTTATTGACACATAATGCTGATGTGTATAGATTCTAATTAACAATGCCATCCATTATTTACACATGAAAAGTTTCTTGGGGCAAACTTTGCTGGCTCGGTGGCTTCGCATGTAGCTACTCTAATGTATTGCACTAATTTTTTTTGAGAATTTACGCCCGTCTCCTTGTGCAAAGCGACTAGAAGCAACTTTGGTGTTCACTAAATGGGCTTGGGTGCCCGATGAAGATTCGGCGATGTTTCCGGCAAGGATTCGAGGAGGAGACTCGAAATAAGAGCTTAGGGAATCAGCGGCAATATCTCGGATTTTCGTCAATGGAACTAAGAGGAGGAAGAAGCCTTAGAGAGGCAAGGTCTTTTAAGTTCGATTCAAACTCGGATTGTCTGGATATCCTCGATTCTAGCCAGAAATGGAGGAGTCGGAGTCTTCTTATTGCGCCACAAGCATGGTCGGGCTGGGCCTAGCCTCTTTTGGGCCGGCCCACAAGCCCATGAGACTGGGCTGGTTACTGAGTCTGAGATGGGCCTGGCCAGTCCAAGTCGGCCCACAAGTCCAAAAGTTTTTTTTTTCTCCGGGGTATTACAGGTGGTATGAGCAATTTACTACAGTGTGAGAGGAGGCCCTTCTGGGTGCTGTTGCTTCTTATTAAAGGACGGAACCTGTTTTCCAGAAAGTGGGAGGGATCCTTGGCGAGGAGGGAAGTTGGTTTATGCTTTTCTATAAGTATGGACCCGCCGTGAGAATGCGTGTCGCCGCACCCACCTAATCTCCACGTACGAGGAAGAAGGGCTTGCACCAGAGGGGTCACCTAAAACTTCAAGTTCCATTCAAGGTATTACTCTCCCTTCCTATGTGTGTGTGTGTGTGTCTATATATATATATATATATATATATATATATTATATGTAGAGATTAATAATTAAAGGTCGCTTGCCTTTGATGCATGCATGGTAATCTATCATGGGCTTGTGTCCAGCAGAGTTCAACAATTCAAATTCACCATGAGCATGCTTATAATTTATTCTTTTTGGCTTCACATTTAACTCCTCCAATGTGTTCTGATAGGTGATAGCCGTCCCATTGTTGATTGTTGTAAGGGTTGCAACAGTCCTTCTTTATCCTAAAAAATAATCACTATCATAATGTTCGATATTATACGCTGTTATAATGGAAACTGAAGGAGAGAATTGATATAAAAAATTGAATTTTGAAAACAAACAGCCAACACTTCTTCTTTTCCTCTCTTGAACTTGAATAACTCATGATTGGTGTATGGAACCCGAACCAAGAGAACAATGGCCTGGGTTCTTTCCCATCCATCTCAAACCGATGTTTCCCGTAAGTTATTGTGTTGGCATTTAGGACAAAACAAAACCATCCATCCTCAACACCATACATGTAGAAGCTATGAGAACCTTTGTAAATATGTACCTAGTTTTACATTAGTTATGCACTAGATAAATTTTGATACTTATACATGATCAAAAAATCTAGATAACATCTTTCAGCAAACATACCGAGGTTTAAAAGGAAAAGGTATATAAAAATTTATGCATAAGTATGTTTAGTCTACACCTGTTATGCATTGTATAAATCTTGAGTACCTATACAGACTAAAAAAATCCAAATAACATATTCTAGCCACGTCTCTCCCCCCACCCCCACCGACATTTTTCCTCCTCCAGACATGTCATAACAAACAAATCAAGGCTATCCTTTCTTTTAAACCTAACCAGATTCTCACCAACTAACAAAAAATCCAAGCTTAGGAAAAATACAAAAAAATTCCATGAAACACAACCATCTACAATAGGCCATTCTTTCTTTCTCAGTAGGCGATGTCTATCGTCCGTGAAATTATTAGGTAGATCAAGTCGACCAGCTTGGCTAGAGACCAGGCCCATCCAATCTTGCCACATGGACAAAATGTTCCACCTTAGGTTAAAAATAAAAGAAAAAAGAGAGTGTTTTACCCACTTTGAAGCCAGTGCTCCGCCCTATCTCTTCCGATGAGGATGGGCATTGTGAACTCTCTCTTCAACCCTAGGACCGTCCACCTTTCCTTTATCCTTATTTTTTTCTTCCTTTCTCTTCTATCTATATCTTTGGTAGAGGGGAAGATGTGCAATTCTACATGTATGGACTTGACCATTATAGAAACTTAGATCTATCTAGTCAAAAACACTATCAATTTCTTTGAGCAATGGTATTAAACGAACATCGTGAAAACTTGGATTCTACTAGTTAGAAACACTATCAATTTCTTTGTGCAATGATACTAAAAATATTATGAAACTTTGATTCTATTGGTTAAAAACACTATCAATTTTTTTGAATAATGGTATTGAATTATGAGGTCGGATGATCCATCCTAGAGAATATGCTCATGAAACTTTGTCCCTATAGAGGGGTAGCAGATCCGACACTCGGGTAGCAGATCTGGCGCTTGAGCAACAATTCGGCTTGGCCGGCATCCTCCGAATAGCCCAGAAGTGGAGGGTGCTTGTTAGGTGGAGGACACGGTGCATGGGCGGTGCACGAGAGGCAAGAGGATGTTGGATGCTCGAGGTGAAGAAGCTATGGTTTTGGGAGAGGATAGAGAAGTTGGGAATGGCGGGCGCTCGAGAGGAATGCTCAAGGCGGAGCAGCTATGGTTTCGAGAGAGGACGGAGCACTTGGGAGTGGGGGGGCGCTTGAGAGGACTTTGGAGGTGCACGAGAGCCGAAGCAGCTAAGGTTTCAAATTTCGTTGGGAGGGAGAGGGAGGGAAAGGGTGGCACGCTCTTTTGTTATTATTATTATTATTATTTTTTAACTTGGGAAGGAATATTCAGTCCACATGGTACGATTGGATATGCCTGGTATCTATAGCCGAGCTAGCAGACTGGGTATACCTAATAATTTGTCCTATTATTCACAACAAGCTTAAGAAAACTTTTGACTTTAACTGGCATCGTGGTCTTCCACTATATGAACAATTCTGAAGAAAGGATTGATATGGCTATGTTGGATATGAGATGTTTAAGGTGGGTTAAGTTCCCTGAATATGGTTGATTTAGGCAAGATCAGGTGGCAAGCACTTAATCAATGTAGTATTGATGTCTGGATTAAGTTAAAAATTCCATTGCGTAAAGATTTGATTTGGTTATCGAAGTCTTTAATCCAAACCGCAAACATAGAACCCAACTGGAAATCAAGCGGATATTTATTTACTTATTTATTTATTTGGTAATGAGCTCAAGTTCATCGTGAATTATAATAAAATCACGCTATAGAATTTATAAGAGAATAACAAAATCAAACATGCCATAGCTCTAATTCTTATTTCAAAAAGAAAGCTTCAGGGCAATGCATTACAAAAATATCAATGGATTAGATAAGCACCTTTCTACATCGGGCTGATCCTATGAATTGCTGCAATTTCTGATTTTTTGTGTTTAAAATAATAAAAATAGGAAAAGAGGAGAAAGAGAAAGAAGATGGATCACTTAGATCATCCTACCTCTTCAAAGGTGATTGACTCCCATTAAGTTCATCTCTAAGTCTAACTTATATATTTAGATTGGCCCTCTGGATTAACAAGAGGACATTTACTTTTAATAAAATAAAAAAAAGTAAACAAATTATAGAAAAAAGATAAAATATGACTTGTTTTCATGGGTTTGCCTTTGTGATACCGGTGATCGCATCATCTGTCATGTCGCATAATATGCGGCATTCCATGAGACCGCAACCGCATAGGTTCTTTTCTCACCGGTAGCGGCAGCTGGGCCTCCTCCAGTTCCCTGCCCCTCGGAGCCCCCCCCCCAGGGCTTGTCTTTCGCGAACTATATAACTAACTCGGTCTTACAGGGAGCTTTCCATGGCAGCTGATCCCCTTCCCGTGGCGCTCTCTCTCTCTCTCTCTCTCTCGCTCTCCCCCCCTTCCCCGACCCGCCCATGGAGCTCCGCATCCCTGCCCTCAGGACCGGGTCTTGTTCCTCTTTCCGTTCTTCTCCCGGTCCCCCGGCGCTCCACGCCCTCCTCCTTGCTACCTTCTCGGGCCATCTCCAAGGGAACGGGGGAGACGAAGAGGAGGACATGGACTATAGTCCAGCGAGGGCTATCTCCCTCTGATGGAGAAACCGGTGAGAGAACGTCTCGACCTTGTTTACCTTGAATCATCTCTTACAGCGCTGTCCTTTGAGGCTATGGGGTTTGTGGTAACATGCTGCATTTAACCTTGTTTAACTTTTACCGTGATTGGATTGCCTATTATTGGGAAACATTGCCTTTTTCTGTTGCTCTGCAATACTTTGTTCTGATTGAGGGATGAAAGATGGGATCGTTTCTTTTCTTTCCCTTCTTCCTTTGTCTCCGCTAAATTCTGCAAAGTTCTTGGCGTTCTGCTGTCTAAGTGGCTTGGTCGAAAGACATCGGTTCGCACAAGCATAACTCATCAGTAGGAAACTTGGCCGGTTCATAGAATTTTATGTCGGACTACATGATTGGTGGAATGAAATGTCGTATGAACCCCCTAAACATGGTAAATTACAAAGATAATTGGGCAGGATAATTAATGCAGTCTAAACGTAGACTGGAATGTCCATGTACTACTGCACTTTATAAGGTTTTTCTCATTTGAGATAAGCTAAATGTGATCTGCAAGACTGGCTGAAGTACTTGAAAGCTTACTAGGTGAAGACAAGCATGGTTACATGTATGGAAGTACTAGATAGACAACGGTTAGAGAATATTTTACATTTGGATCTTAATTCATATCCTTTTATGCATTGGAAGTCAAATTCCTAGCTAAGGCAAATATGCATAAGAAAGGGGCTTGGCAAGAAACCTGTGCATCTGTTTGCATGCAAGGAGAGCTGTTGTGCTAACTGTTCATTCTCGTGGAACGCAACCATGCTAGGTTAATTTAGACTTGGAAAGAGTCTAGGAGAAATAGAAAGGAACAAATATCTTACAAAAGAAATGCCTTTCATTTCCAACGCATAACTTACAAGCCAAAAAGGCAAATTGAAACTTAATCTAAATACTTTTCTTTGTCATGTAGACTCCATTGAAGCCTAGAGATCTCCCTTGTTGCATTGGCTTGAAATAAATTAACATTAAAATATATTTCCTGCCAACTAGCCTTTTGGTTTTGGTCTTCAGGTTCCTCTTGCCTACAGGAACCTTGGCTGTGTATTTGGTACCTAGTCATATGACTGGCATTAGGTTCCGAGGCCATTTGACAATCTCAAACTTCACAGGTTGTAATTTGATATGCAAAGTTGTCTGCCATCTAGCCATATGGAGGTCATGCTTGAATGAATTAATTTCATGAAGTACAACCAGCTCCAGTTTTGGACCAGATCATGGCAAGTAAATTTTTCCATCTTAGCTTCAAAAGTTTCAGGGACTTAGTGTAAACTGCAAGGGCTCTCTTTTGTATATATTCACAGCATCCAGAGATAGCAAGCTTGCTTCTTCCCTTGACTACAAACCTGGAGCTCTTCTTATCAAGTGTCTTGGCCTTGCCTATAACCTTGGACCCCCTAAGAAGGACGACTTGTCTTCCCTCATCAGCTTGGTCTAATTCATGCTCTTTGGTTGAAAAGGTAATAATACATTGTGGCTGGGTTATCTTGTCAACTTCATTGTTTCCTTTCTGTTAGAGAACTTCGTGTTTGTTTTTCTTACTCCATCTTAGTTGTAAAAAGAATTGATATGATACATTGGGCCTTTGTAAGGGAAATACTTAAAGAGATTTTTCCTTGTTAACTGGAAGACTTGTTGTGAAAATAGGTTTGAAGGTGCTTTAGGCATTAAAACTTACGCGTAATGAACTTAGCTCTGATCCTTGGAAGTCCCAAATTCACTCTAACTCCTACAGGCATCAACGAATAAGGTCCTATTGAAACGGGACAGTGTCCATGGTACCATTCTCATAGGAAAACATGATTGAGACAGGTGTGGAACACTAATTCTCTCTTGAATTTGGATGTTCCGACCTGTCCCAATCATCTGAGTTGCATCCCTGCAGTAGGATGGTCCGGATGAACCTAGATACTTTTTTTATTATTATTATTTTTACTTCTTTTTTTTTTTGACTATTTTGGTCCATCCCAACCATATCCGATCCCAATACCATACCTTCTCAGGAGCATACCAAGACGAAGCCTAGCACTGATATTTAAACCCCTGACCTATGTTGTCGCCTTCTTGGTCATAATTAAGTCTCCTTAATGTTTCATCAGCTTTTTGGAAGGCCGGGAGTATCCATCAGTGCATTTTATGACTTAATGAAATGAAGTACAAAACATTCAGAAAACAGCATCAAGAAAAGTAAAGATTCTTAACATGATTCGAAGATTTTTCATGCTTCGAAGATGTAGATGTAGCCATTCGTACTAGTGTTTGGTAATTTCTTGCAAAAGCTCTGTCTCTTCTGGATCTATCTGTGGAAAACTGAAAATCCTCTTATTCCTCTGCTTCCATATAGTCCACTAGATTGCCATAACCAACTTGTTGCAAGTAGAAGTACAGATCCAGGCCAATCTTTAAATTGTAACATTTCCTTACAACTCTTCTGAATTCTTCTTGTCAATTTATGTCTACATGACAAACGAAATTCAATATCTGTAGCATCATTGCATAGGAAACATGAAGGAGAATGGAGCTAATTCTCTTAGCAAGATCGCCAGCAATTAGCTATTTATAGTGATAATGACATATCACACTATCCAAGCAAGACAATTGTTCCACTAGATGTTCCTCAAAGGAGAACTATCTGGAAGGCTCTAAAACTTAGTATTTATAGTCACCTTTCTCTTTCTGCATTTGCTTTACGTCATTTGAATGGCTATCCATTATAATCATTATCTTGGACTCATCACAGTCTGTAAGCAGTGTTTTCGCTGGTGACAGGCATATACTGGGCTACCCTCTCATTTCATAAAGAGGTGTACATTCTCATATCCATCTTTTGGCATTTGGGGTGGGAGAACAGATTATTTCCTTCCTTCTCTGTACCATGCTATTCTGGTATTTGCTTTGCTAGGCATTTTTAGTTTTAAAACTTTCTTCTCCACCAAATTGCAGGGAATTGTGCATGCGCCTTTACATCTTCATTTTCAACCTTTCTGCTCATTGAAGTTTCATGATTGTACTTCCTTTGTATCATTTCCAGATATCCAGAAGTACATCCATAGGCATCAGTCCTTATGAGCTTCAATACTCCTTTCTGGAAGGAAAGGCTTCAGCAGTGGAAGCTTTCTCAGCAGAAAATGTCATGCACAACTAGAGGGCATACAGCATTTCTTAAAGTAAATGATTCTAGTCCTCTTTTGGAAGTGGAAAGGGATCAATTAGAAAGGTATGAAGTTTTTGACGTATCATAGTTTTCATATCTGCCCGGATGATTCTTGATTTACCATGGAAACTTTGTCTAACTCATGGTTTTATGGGTAAAGCAATGGAACTCTCGCTATTACAATAAGCTATACAATGTTCAGTTATGTAACTTTAGTTTTAAACTTGGTAGAAGTTCTAGTAAAATTTAATATTATGGAATATATTTTTGATTGCTGTCTCCTCAGTTTATGTTTTTTAAGATTTTTTTTATTAATCTCAAATGAATGATGTGTCCAAGTTGGTAACAATTTTTGCCTCTCTTTTTAGTTGTCTGCGACTATAAGAGTTCTGCTTACTTTGACAAGTTTAAGCATTGTCACTAGATCTATGATTAATTCATTTTGAACGGGGCTGTTTCTTAGCAAAAGAATTCTACATATGAGTAAAAATTTTATTAAGCGGTTTGTAATCCATTTTTATGAAGAGTTGCCATGCATGTATATTGGTGGATAAGAGGCTGTTATTTATCCTCAAAGGATTAAAGGGTTGAAAAAAAAATAAAGAAATGAGTGATAACAGTTCATGCATGATAATATATGACAAGGATAATTAACAAATTCTGGCAATTGATGTTGAGAAAAAATGTATCATAATGAAGAAAAAACTTCTACCAAAAAATAAATAAACAAAACCCAATGCTAATAACATGCATGATGCTTCCAACTCATGCTTCTATAATCTATAGCATGATTCTGAAATTACTGGAATCTTTTGTCAAATGTTTCTCCTTGATTTTATAAATAAATTCAAATAAGTGTTTATGTACCAATGATTCACAAAATACAGTGAATATCTAAACATTCAATATTGAACTTATAATTCTTGTATAAGTCAATGCATTAACTGACATGTTTTTATTGTTTGTTTTTAGATCCAATCATTATAGTTTTCATTATTCCTGATTTTCTCTAGCAATTTGCCCCAATTTTTTGGCTGCCAATCAAGTTTTTAGATTTAATTGCAAATCCTGAATTATGACTGGACGATGGAGTGCTGACGAGTGTGGGGACTCGTAGTCCTTATGTCTACAAACTTGTAAGAAAAAAAATACGGCTATCCTCATGTCATGTATTATTTGAAACAAGGGGTGTTGATTGGTATCTGAAAATGTTGCAGAGCCCTACAAACATAAGTGTCTTGAAGTCTGTTCGAAACAAATGAAGTTATATGAAGCAAGTGTCCGGTTAAGAATGAATATGCTGATGGTGCATCAGATAAAATTGATCATATAAGATATTTTGAAACTTTGTTTTTATATAAGATATTTTGAAGCATTTGTTAATTTTGTTTTCATTGTCTCAATAGTATACTATCAGAGGATGGAATGACATCGAAGGACTTTCTGAATTGTTATGGGGTTTTATTTCTTTTTAGGTAGTTTGTAAAACGATTCGAAAGTGCCTATTTTTTTATTGTTTCATTAATTGTTTGTACATTTTTTTTCCAGTATATGCTTTTGAGTTATTTTCTTCCCTGCTTCTAGGGATGAGGAACTTCGTCAGCCACTTTCTAGAAAGGTGTCTATCCCCTCCTCAAAGATTAATCCATATAGGGTTGTTATAATCTTTCAGATTGTAGCATTAGCATTCTTTTTCCAGTACCGGCTTGTTAATCCAGTCCATAATGCATATGGACTTTGGTTAACCTCAATTATCTGTGAATCCTGGTTTGCTTTATCTTGGATTCTGAATTAGCTCCCCAAAATGCAACCTATTACCAGGACAACATATCCAGAACGCTTATGTTTGAGGTAAATCTCTCTCTCTCTCTCTCTCTCTCTCTCTCTCTCTCTCTGTGTGTGTGTGCGCGTGCGTGCATGCTCGTGCACGTGTATATATTTCTGGATATCTATTTTAATTTTCTAAGTTTTTCCTGTCCAACATATGTGTATAAGGTGCAGAATCATCTTCTTTTCAGACATAACCAACCAGGAAAACCATGTCAGCTTGCCTGCATTGATGTGTTTGTTACTACTGTGGATCCATTGAAAGAACCACCCCTTGTCACATCAAACACTGTGCTTTCAATCCTGGCTGTGGATTATCCATCTGAGAGGGTTACATGTTATGTCTCTGATGATGGGGCTTCACTGTTGACTCTTGAAACCCTATCATTAACCTGTCAGTTTGCTAGGAAATGGGTGCCATTCTGTAAAAAATTCAATATTGAACCAAGGGCTCCTGAATGTTATTTCTCACAGAAGGTGGATTATCTAAAGCACAACATATGGCCAACATTTGCTAAGGAACGAAGGACAATGAAGGTACTAAGTCTTCGTGGCTGTTCTGTTTGATTTTATATTCATTTATTTTCTAATTGTTATATCGGAACTACCTTTATGGTAACTGCCTGTAGCCTGCTGGAAATATACATTTGTGTGCTTGTGAAACCAAAATTAATCTCCATAATTGTCTATTGGACAAATCATAATCATTATTGACCACTTACATTTAATTGCAGAACAGGTAGAAACTTGTGTATGAGTTATTCATGCTGCATACACGCATGACTGCCAAATTGTACATGAATTGTGTAAGTAATAATGTTTTTATTTATCCATGGAATGAACAAAAATCATTTACTTCTGTCCTAATAGATTATTAAAGATCTAAAGGAGTACCAAGGGTCAACATGTCCATGTGTATTGTACCTTACCCTTCAATTTTGGTCACTCGTAGGTGTCGCATTTTGATGATTGTCAACCTCTACTTCATATCGCTTTATATCAAGGTATATCACGTGATTTACTAGATAACATTTATTTAAGCCTATTTACAAATGAACTAAGGTGCAATTCATTTTTTTCAAGAAATACAATGGAGATGCCACCACCAGGTTTTGAAACCTAGATATCTCGTAAGAGGATAGGGATGGCGACCAACTAAGCTAAGGATGGTCGGTGAACTAAGATGTGAAGACCCATGCAAGCGTGTGTTCAGTCCCACATCAGTTATGCTATAGGGAGATCTTGGATATTTATATAGGATCAAGAAACTTAAATAATTTCTTCTAGTTTGGGATGAGGTCCTGAGTTGTTATAAATGATATCAAATGGACCTAGCTACAACCCATGTGTGACAAAGGAACACAGTAGCACGGGCTCTTTTGGGGTTGACCACGGGCCAATTATGGTAATTTCGATTGGATTTGACTATATGTAGACCTTTGCCTTGCAAGAATGTCAGGGCTTAAATTGGGAGAGTACGTGGGGACCCACGCAGGCACATGTTTTGTCCCACATTGGTTGTGCGCTGAAAAGATTTTGGGTATTTTTATCGGACCAAGGGACTCAAATAGTACCTTCTGGATAGTCTTTTTGGATGAGGTCATGGGTCATTACATAAGATTTGATTTAGGATTGTTATATTGATACATAACTACATGACTTTATCTTTCATGATTCATTACTGAAAATCCTCAATGGCAAATCAAATTTATATAGACTAAAGGGAGAGCCAGATATTTTGAAAAAACAATCCAAGATTTGAGCTTAATAGCTCAGATTTTGTGAGCGACAACAATCAACAAATAAGTGAGATAACCATAAATTTTAAGTTGGTGACTAATGAAGAAACTGATATGGAAGGTTTAGATTTGGAGGGAAGTTATGCTGTGGCTTTTAGGCTGTAAATTCAAGTGATTTTTCATAGTAGGGGTCTATTAGATTTGAGAAGTATCTTTTCATGAGTTGAATTGTTAGGAAATGTGGACAGAAGAAGAAAGACAACTTAAGGTCAAAGCGCAGCATGATTTCCGTGGAGTTTATGAGGAATGAGAGATCCTCTGCATATATTTGTTTGGATATTGGCATATTTGACCATTTGATGGAGCTGACTTTGCTAAGCTTGATGTTACATTTGATAAGTTTGATGCACCGGGTAGTAGTTGATTTTCTGGCTTGAGTTGTTTTCTTCGGATTGGTTACATAAGCTTACTTATTGAGATCATATTTTTTGAATTTTGTGGGTGATGTGGAACCAAAGAAGAAAGACAACTCAAGGTCAAAGAGCAACATGATTTTCTGTGGAATTCATGAGGAATTAGAGATCCTCTGCATTTGTTTGGTTGAATGTAGGCATATTTGACTATTTAATCTAGCTGATTATTCTGAGCTCAATGTTACATTTGATTAGTTTGGTGCGCGACTAGTAGTTGATTTGCTGGCTTGAGTTGTTTTTTCAGATTGGGTATATAAGCTTACTTATTGAGATCATATTTTTTGAATTTTGTGTGTGGTCCCCCAACACTTAAGCTGACTTTTTAATCATTGGTTTTTGTCTCTTAATCTTGTTCCTGCTGCAAGCCATTAAACGGCAAAGCATATTGACATTTTGGGGGTTTTATGATCTTTTGTTAAGCAACAAGTTTGAAGTGCTCCATTTTTGATTGATCAATCTGTGATATAGTTGGCGGTTCCTACAGGGCGCTCTCTTTGTTCAATAACTTGTAAAATAGTTCTTGACGGAAAAGATATATTCTGTTAAATAATGACCCTTGTAGTTCTGATCGCCTATTTTTTCTACATGCAATCCCTGTTCTTTCAATTTTACCCTCCTTTTGAGTACATGTAAGGATTTTCATAATTTGGAATCAACATTTTTCTAGGATCAGAGCTTCTCTCATGGTTTGCTAATGATTGGACTACTGAAAAAAATATGATTATCTATGCTCCATGGTACCTAAAATGCATTCAAAAGTAGCCTAAAATTGTTGGCAAAAGCGTCTGGTGATCAATTCCAATGATTACCCTTACAAGGCTTCATGATTCTGCAGCATTTGAACTCCTGTAGAATTTGGTTTTTTTGGAGAACAAGAACATTGTTTAGTGGCTTTGGAAAAGGTTGGGGACTTGAAGTGCATCTGCAGAGCCTATATTACTTGAAGTAAACAAGATTAATTTCTTGAAGCAAAATGATTTTTCTTTTCAAAATTTTAAAAGGAAAAATTGAAAGAAGACAATACCTCCTAAAGATTTAGATTATTTAATTTCATTAGGTTGGTAAAGAATATTGCTTAGTTAATTTGATCTTAGAATTTCATATAAACAATATCTTATTCCTGGTGATTACTTCATCAGGACTAGCTAGCTTTATTTTCTCCAGTAAACTTGAAATTTGATCGTCATTTAAAACTTTTAGTCCTTGCAATTTGTGAAGTCTGTGGTACGAGTTGATTTGATTTTTTGCATTTCGGTGGATGCATATAGAAGGTCAGTTATGTGAATCTTGTGGAGGTCTTCCTTTGCCTCCATGGATTCTTTTTATCTGCTAATAGTAGTAGGGATGCTAAATCTGGTAGCAGCCATGCAGAAGTGACAGAGAGAGAGAGTTGTTCATAGGACGGTTACACGATTATGAGATGTCATTGCGCTGTCAGTTTGATTTGTTTGTAGTCATCCCTTTGTGTACCTTTTCTTCACATGAATAAAATCTTGTTTATGACCAAAAAAATAGATAAGACATAAAGAATGAGTATTGCAGTTGGCTTTACTTTCAGAAGGTTCTGTCTCTTGTTTAACCATGTGTGGTCACAGTAACTTACATATTCTCTGACTTCGTTTGTCTTCAGAGGCAATACGAGGAATTCAAAATCCAAATTAATTCCTTAGTTGTGAAGTTTCAAAATGTCCCTTGTGATGGATGGATTATGAGAGACGGCACTCCATGGCCGGGAAATAACACTCAAAATCATCCAGGAATGATACAGGTTTTTATCTCCTTTTCTTTTGTGCTTATATATGTTAGGCTGTGTACACTTATTGTTTATGTGCCCCATGTACCAACTTTTGGGATGTGTTGAAATGAGTTTTTTGCTTTAGATACTATTAGGCCATGGTGGTCTACATGACAATGAGGGTAAAGAACTTCCACAGCTTGTTTATGTCTCCCGTGAAAAGTGTCCAGGTTACGAGCACAACAAGATGGCAGGAGCTTTGAATTCTCTGGTAAATTATTTGTGATGTTTCATCAATTGAGGCATTGTAAATATAACATCAAGAAAAGCTTAGGAACTTGTTGATCAACCTGCAGGTTCGAGTTTCTGCCATTCTGACAAATGGGACATATATTCTAAACCTTAACTGCAATCACTATGTCAACAACAGCAAAGCTTTCCTAGAAGCCATGTGCTTTATGATGGATCCCAATATCACAAAGAAGGCATGCTATGTTCAGTTTCCACAAAGATTTGATGGTATTGATTCCAGTGATCGGTATGCTAGCCACAATACAATCTTCTATGATGTGAGTCAAGACATCCATATAAACCAGTGTTGCTTTCTACCAGATTTAAATGCCTCTTGCAACAAACTTAAGAACTGCAATCTCAATTACATATCTTAAAAAGGCCATCAAGATTCGGTATCATGCTATTAACCCTGATAACATAGCCAATCCAAGCATTAGCTGGAACTTGATTGTGTGTTGCAGATGTATGAAGATGTTTTGATTCTTGATCTGGATGTATATGCTTGCATGTTTGATGCACATCCTAAATTGCATGCATCTAAGAAAGCATGTATGCAGTTATATTCATCCATGATGCATTTATACATTTCATATGTGTATCAAAGCAGCAATGCTTCCAACATACTTATCCAGAACTGACTAAATATGGAGAATTGATCCATATGCATTTAGGTAACTGACTTGTTAGAGGATTAAAATTTTGTGCTTGCAGACTTGCATAGGGTGCTAAGAAATTTATGCAGTATTTAATAGCACATATTCCATGATTTTTCATGATCAATATCTATATAGTTTTTTTTTATTTGTGAGGGAAAATATGAAAGTATCTATATAATTAAGAATGGTTTTCATAGGTAAATGGATGTATCAATAGTTACTACTGTAAGTTTTATTATCTGAGCACAACATTCTTCGAGTTGCATCTGCGCTATAGTGTGTCATTTTGCAGTCAAGAACATTTGCTTGCAAATTCCAATTCTGTGGAATGCAGTCCGTTCTAGATAGTACTCCCCTGCTGACATGCGCCAATATGTTTATTTATATACATGAGGTATTGCTGATAACCAAATAACCTACTCTGGGTAATTCTGGTATAGATGTAATATATGATTGCCACTTTGTGGCAATTCTGGCACTTGCCTACTATAACTGTGTAGTGTCACTGTTGCTATGGAAAAAAAATCAATTTGATAAACTTCTTTTCAAATAAACCAATTTGATAGATGGGTTTCTTCATGAATTGTTTTGCAATTTGTTATCATAATCTATGGAAGTCCTTGTTATTTGTGCAGATAAACTTAAAGGGTCTTGATGGAATACAAGGGCCCTTTTATGTGGGCACTGGATGTTTCTTTAACAGGAAAGCTTTATATGGTTATGACCCTCCTTTAGAACCCAAATGTTGCAGATTTAGCTGGGGTAGACCAGGAAAGAAATACTTTGCTGATGGCTGTGGTTATGCCCCTACCCTATATCTGGAATCAAACAACTTAAGTATATACAACATGGAACCAAGTAGTGTTGAAATGGAAAATCCTTCTCTTTTTCTGAGCTTGAAGAAGTTTTTTGGTCGGTCACCAACTCTCATTGCTTCGATAATTGTCAAGGATGATAGATTCTCAACATCTGCAACACGTGAGGATCTCTTAAAAGAAGCAATTCACGTAATAAGCTGTGATTATGAGGAGAATACTGCTTGGGGAAGAGAGGTAATTGCTTATTGTACAATAATTGATCCCCATAATCTGCTATGAATTCTTACTTTTTTGTATATTCTGTTATTCTGGGTGTATGTTTTTGAATTTGTATGTCTATAAATTTCTGATAATTTGAAAAAAAAACCTAATTATTAATGCATATGTTTGGAATGAAAGTTAATTATGGCTAGATAATGGCCAGTGGGAGGCAAGGTATCTTTAAGAAATGAAGTTTGAATATGTTCTGGTTAATTTTTCTCTGAATTGCTAAATTATCCTTGTTGTGCACAGATTGGTTGGATGTATGGCTCTCTGACTTCAGATATCCTTACGGGTCTTAAGATGCATGCCCGAGGATGGAGGTCCATATATTGCATGCCATTAATTCCTGCTTTCAAGGCAATTGCACCAATCAGCCTCTCTAACCGTTTAAATCAGTTGCTTCAGTGGGCCATTGGTTCAGTTGAGATCCTTTTAAGCTGGCATTGCCCGGTATGGTATGCATATGGTGGCAAGCTTAGGTTATTAGAAAGAATAGCTTACATCAATGCTACCATTTACCCCATCACATCCATTCCCCTGGTTATATACTGCACTCTACCAGCTGTCTGCCTTATCACCGGAAAGTTTATTGTTCCACCGGTATGTTGCATGAACTGAGAAAAAAGCTTCAACTGCTAAATAATTTTTCTTTATGAACCAAGAAAAAACAAAAGGGAAATTTTGGAAGGTGTTTGTTTTGAATGCCACACATGTTATAAATCTTGTAACAACTATTATTATTATATTTTCAAAATTGCAGATCGGTGATGTTGGAAGCATCTTGCTCACACTTCTTTTCTTCTCAATTATTGCCACGGGTTTTCTTGAAATGAGGTGGAGTGGTGTTGGGACCCAAAAGTGGTGGAGAAGCCAGCAGTTGTGGGTGATTGGAGGGGTCTCGCCCCACTTGTTTGCAGTTATTTATGGACCAATGAAGATTTTAATGGGGAAGAAAGCTAATTTGACTGTGCTGACTGAAAACTCTGTTGAAAATGATCTCAAGGAGCTATATGCTTTCAGATGGACTTCTCTTTTGATATTGCCAACAACAATAATTCTCATTAATTTATGTGCTATGGTCTCTGGGATCTCTTCTGCTATTAATAGTGGGTATGGATCTTGGGGTCTACTGTTTGCCAAGCTGTTCTTCTCATCCTTGGTGATCATCCATCTATACCCATTCTTGAAGGCCTTGGCAGTCCGCCAGCAACGAATCCCAACAGTCGTCATAGTTTGGTCACTTCTGCTTGCTGCAATATTCTCTTTGTTGTGGATTCGCATGAATCCATATGTTACAAGGTTTACCGGACCAAATTTTCAGGAATGTGGAATTTATTGCTGAGTTTGATCTCTCAGGACTGCCCACCACATTTGAACAGTGGCAACCATTTCAGTCTGTTCTTTAAATTTATCAGAACCATTGGTTTTGGTGTCAACTCTTGCTGAGTTGAATGAAAATTCATTTCATGGAAGACATTCTTTTGTAAAAAGAGCATAATTTGAGTCAACTGCAGGTTTCAACTGTGTCGCACTTATGTTTATGTGGATGCCATGTCTGGGTAAGCTGAGAGAGACTCGGTAGTAATCATGATGTCGGGGAACTTCATTCAATGAAACTTGTGGCTAATTTTGGTAGGAATATGAACGAATCTGTGAAGTCAGCAATGGAGTCAGTATGGATGCCCCCAGCCAATGGAATATCGCATAATAGATGGCCTAACGCTTGGGAAAACTTTCATCGCATATGTATCACAAGTATCCTTGATGCTTTGAATTAATTTCCCCGCTCCTTTCAGATTGAGAGTATTTATGTGACTTTGGCTTCTGCTTCATGTGTTGGATAGTTCTTGGTCTTTGCTTGCTTGTTTTCGTTGCATTCTTTTTGGCTTTTGGTATTCGTAAGAATTTGTCTTCCTTTTCCTTGAGACTCACGGTTGATGGAATATAAGATCTTGGCCTATTGCTTGTATTATTGGTACGGTTTATTCTCTCTTCTTGCTCTGCCAATAATATCCAAGTCTTATTTTAAATTTTTTAATTGAATTCGTACTTGCATAAGACAATGGTCGTTGTCATATCCCTAATTGCTTCAAAAATGCATCTTTGGTTGGTAACTGAGTTTCTGATGCATGACTGCATTAACAGTAACTGATTCTCCATTTTGCCTCCCTGTGAAAACCTTTAACAGTGAGGCCTAATTGATAAGCCTTCTAAGTAGGCTATAGTATGAATTTACATGCGATTTTTTTTTTCTCCCTTCCCAGATCATGCATTGTTGATGTTAGTAACAAGTGATCAAAGAGAAGAATGCAAACATCTAAACGAGGAGCTTCTCAGATGTGATGCATGAGCACCAGAATAGAAAGATTACAACCCTAGAAACTAGAAAGCACATGAAGATAAAAAGTCTGCTGGGCCAGCATTTCTCAAAGAGACAGTGGACCAAAACATACAACGAAAAAAGATGCTTAAGTATCTAATCATACTTACCCTTTCACATCTATAAATAGAAAAGAGAACGTATTTTTCATCTATCAAAACATCTCCTTTCCATCTGAATAACATTAAAATTAGAGAAGAGAATTGAGAGCACTAAGTAAGTAAACTCAAGTGCTCCCAATAAGTATTTGAGAAGGAAATTGTGTTCACATATAAGAGGAATGAAAGAGATTGCTTCAATCAAATTTTGCTGATTTTCAACATATCCGAATTTGGCTAGTTCGGATTCGATCCCGATTCTCCTTTGTTAGAGTGCACTTTAAGAAAAATATGAAGTGCTTCGTTGTATTTTAGGAGCGGACCGTCATCAACTGTTTGCATCTAGACAGGGCGAATTTTACTCTAAAGGAAGCACATTCTATAGCGTGCCTCGAACCGAATAACATCAAAACTTAATTTATTCATTTAGTGTGGATAGAAAGCTATTAATTAAATATTTAAAATAAAACAATAAAATTATATAAAAGATTATTTTCAACACTCTCCAAATGCATAATATATGTATTCTCCTCTTCCATCAATTAGCATTTACCTGAACGCTCTGGTCGAGATCATATGCGCAGCTTTCTGCCCAACTTCCGGATCAAACTTGTATCCTCCTTGTGAATTCATTAGAGCAGCTGTTTTCGATAAGTTATATTTACTAAGCAGTAGACAACATCAAATCAACTCTTCGGAAGTATATACAATATCTGAACCAGCATTCCTAAGCTGGTTGGCATCTCTCTCCACTTATGAGAAGTCTTAGGATTTGTTTGTTGAGATGTCCAGGCTTGAAGCTTTAAGCCTGGTGGTGGCATCCTTACTGTATCGAGAGAGAGAGAGAGAGGGAGGGATTTGCATCTCCAAACTTATACAACTCTACCTTGTTGGTTTAAGGCAATGCATGGACGCAAAAGAACCAGAAGTAGACGGTTGATTGCTTACAAGACTCCTTCTCTCCCAGGCTTCTTGGAGCTCGGCCAAAACTCGTCCGCATCTCCTGTCCAAGTGAGAATCTTTCTTCCTGCCTCGCAATCTGTAAATTTGCAGAGAAAATTAAAACAAGGACAGAAGCAAAGAAATCACCAAAATAAGTTTTATTTCTGCTCCTATCTCGGGGGCGGCTTAATGCATTTGGGTGCCTAAGAGGCTAAGACGAACTCACTAAGAGAAACATTTTTTAAAAAAAAATGATGAAAAAAATTTAATAAATGCAAAATATTTTAAAAATTTATTTAAAAATAATTCGTCTAATTTTTTGAGATGCAAAATTGCTAATCAAATTTTTGTACTAAAGATTCATTAAAATACTATTTTCAATCGATAATATAGCTAATCCATTTAATCTTTCTTGTGACATAGCTGACGACAAATAAGATTTTATCAACTTTAATTTTAAAAAACTTCTTTCAACAGAAACAATTGTTACATGTATTGCTAATAATATCCTATAAGCAATGTATGCATTTGGAAAAGAATTTATTTTTTTATAAAACTTAAAGTATTAATAGGGTACAAGTTTTTGTTTGTAAATTTTTTTTAAAAGTTTTAACTCTGAAAATAGATCAAAACCATCAATATCAGAATATTCACCATGCTTCAAAAAATTTTCAAGATTAAGACAATACCTTTTCAAATCCTGTTTATTCAAAGATTTTAACTTTCTAAAATTAAACAAGAAACCAAAAACATCTTTATATATGGTAAATTGTTCAAACGTATTTTGAATTGAAGAAATAGTTTGATCTCCTATATATAAAACGTAATCAATTCTAAAATAAAAAAAGATTCACCTTTTTGAATTGAAGAAAGATTCTTTAAATGATTTTGCTGTCTCATCATCACTATTTTTATTAAGTTGTTTTCTTTTATGGATCATACCTTTTTTACGAAATGTAGGTTCTATTTTCATTTCATTTACAATTTCTTCAAATAAAATCAAAGCAGCCATGAATCCATTTTTTCTATAACTTTTTAAATAAGAAAGAAGACCTTTTAACTAATTTATAACAACATTAATATACATGTCTTCAGCTTGTAAGTTCTTAATAACTAAGTTAACAACAAACAATATATGATACCAAATATTCATGCCTAATAAGAATTCAAAATTCTCAATCTCATATGTGGCTAACATGTGGCTTCACTCTTTGTTTTAGGATCTTTACTAGTTTTTACTAATTGAACTAAGGCATCTCTTATTTAAGGAGCTTGGTATTTAATTGCTTTGACACTTTTATTACAATTTTTCCAACGTATCTGTGACAAGAGTTTAAGAGTCAATGTGGATACATTATCTTGTAAAATTTTTTATCGTTTTATAAAAAAGAAAATAAGGTATAAATTTATTGTATCACTCCAAAAAAAAATATAGCCTTAAGATATGAGTTAGCAGTACCACACAATATTAAAATCAAGTTATGACACCCACATAGTGTGTAAAATATTCTAGGATTTATATCCAATAATCTTCTTTGTACGCCTTGATGCTTTTCTTTCATATTAGACTCGTTGTCATACTCTTGTCCTCTTATATCATTAACCTTAACTTTATATTTTTTTATTGTATTTATAAGTTCACTAAAAAGGCCTTTTCCAAAGGTACCATCTACTTCTAAAAATTATAAAAAATATTCTTCTACCTTTACTGGACTTGTTGAAGTATCTACACATCTTAAAACTAGGATCATTTGTTCTTGATGGCTTGCATTAGGAGTGCAATCAAGTATTATAAAAAAATATTTTACTTATTTAATCTTTTTACTTATTATAGTTTTAATTTCAGATGCTAACATTTGAATTAATTCATTTTGAATGTTATGACCTAATTAATGATTGTGAATTTCACCATGTTGAATGCTTTGAACATGTTCTTGCATTACTAGATCAAATTTTGCAATCATTTCAATAAGACTTAGAAAATTTTCGTTATTTCTTTAGTAGATCTTTTTATTTTTTTTCCAAAATGCTAAATTATTTTTTGCAAGATTTTTCACGACAACAATAATTCTCAATAGTATTTTTTTTCAATAATCCTTCTCTTGGTTTATTTGTTTTTGGAGACTTTTGTTAATTGTCTTATTTTTCAACAATTTCACTTCTAAATTAATCCACCTATTCATGTTAGTAATATGTTCATTAGTTATTTTATAATTTTTGAGCTTAATACCTAGATTTTTTTCAATTCCTAGTTCCTTCATTAACTAAGTGACTCGTGCTAAACTTTGAATCAAATAATTTACAACAAAAATAATATATCCTATCCAAATTCTTCGAATACACTAACCATCTTCTATCATATTTTTCACCACTAGGTAACTTATGAATGTAATATATCATAGAGAAGTATCTATTATTTTCATCCCTAGAAAAATGAAGATCATAATCTCTAATTGAACTTCTTTCCAATAATAGCTCTCTCAACTTTGTATCAATCTGTTTCCATTAATCAGGATCATATATATTTGTATAAATAAAATTAGTTTCACTAAGCTCTACACTATCCTTGTTTATCCTATCTCCATCTAATTCCTCATTGTGTTCTTTACTAGAGATTGTTTCAGTAGATGTTTGAATACTACTATGAATCTAGTTGTCAATCTCATTTTGTTTCATTCTTTTAATGTTATATTCTAATACTATTTCGGATGCTTATTCTGTTACTATTTTTTGAGTTGAATTTGATGTGATGTTTTGTTTGTTTGTGATAACAAATCTATCTAGAGTTTCTTTTTGAGATTGAATGAATTTTTCGATTTTTCTTTATTTTTGAGTTTTTCATACTCATATTTATATTTTCTATTAGACATTTGAATCTAAAAATAATATTATCAATCAAAACAATTAAGATAATTAAAAATATAAAAAAATTAAAAATAATAAATGATCGAGAAAGGGTGGAGTTGGAGAAGTGGCCGAAGTTGCAACTGTTGAGAACGCCCAGCAGCTCCCTGCAACACCAAAGCATAACACAAAAACACTTCAGATCTTCAATTCTTCTCCACTTCTTTCACTTAATACATGATAATTTTAATTTTTACTCTAACTTTTGACTTAGAGAACAAGAAATCCAAGAATAATCCACTAAAACTCTAACTTCTGACTCAGAGGCCCTGACCCTTAAAACTTCATTTGATTATCTCACCCAGATCAACAGTAGAAGCGAATAAAAAAAAGGTTAAATCCTTATCAGTTATCAACCAAGCAGAATTGACAACAAGAACACACTTGAATGGTTGAAATCTTGAGAAACAAAATAATCCTAGATTCAAAGATTATAAAAAGAATAGAAAAGAAAATATATTTCATTAGTTAAAAATATTTTATTTTGGATGAAGAAATTGAGAATCAAGAAATCACTATTTGTGCAGAAAATTAAAACAAAAAAGGAAACTGAAAAATGATCTAAACAACGTGGTACTCTCTGGGTCTCTAGCTCTCTCTAGCTCCCCAAGAAAAGTGAAAAGAAGACGAAGTAGAAGAAGCCAAGTAGCCAAGTAAGCCAACAAACCCCACGCTTTCTCTGGCTCTTTTTGGGCCTCTCTGCTTCTTATCCCACGCTCTCTCCGTCTCCGCTTCTTTCCCTACATGTATAATGTATTCCTACTCTCTCAGTCTCTCTTTCTCAATTTCTCACTTTCTCTCCCTGAGTCCATGTCTCTCTCCCTCTTGGCGAGCCGGCGAGGTGGGGGCTGGAGAGGAGAGAACTCAGAGAAGGGGGGAGAGGTCCAATAGGAGAGAACTTGGAGGTTGTCGCCGGGCCCGGGTCACGCTTCTGTGAGAAGCTTGACTGCCCTGAGCGAGAAGCAATAAGATTGGGGAAGGAGGAATGGCGAAGAAGGAATAGGTCCGATAAGCAATAGAAAAGCTGGAAAGTGGAAAGGACTCGCCTTTCCTTAACAACGAAAGAAGAAAAGTTTGATCTCCTGTTCGGCTGTTCTTGGCTATGATGGGATTGGGACGGTGACGTTTCCCCTTCCGACGTCTTGTCGTCTTGAAGGCATGAGGTAGGTACTAGGTACCAAAATGAATTAGCAATAGCAATTTCCAGCCGTCCATCCTTCCATGTCGAGCGTCTTCTTTTCTGGGGGTATAAATCTGCACTACTGGGTGCTTGTTCTCTTCTGAAATTGCCGTAGCTCTACTTTATTTGTTGGCTGTGGTGGGCCTTTCTTCAGACCGGAGTCTCAGGCGACAACCTCAGCCATCTAAGAATTGAGCCGACTCTGTACCAAAATGAATTAGCAACAGCAATTTTCGGCCGTCCATCCTTCCACGTCGAGCGCCTTTTTTCTTTGGAGTATGAATCTGGAGTACCGGGTGCATGTTCTGTTACTGAAATTGTTGTAGCTCTACTATATTTGCGGATTGCGGTGGGTCTTTTTTGGATTGGGGCCTTAGGTGAGTTACCTAAGAGTTGAGCCGCTCCTATCCTAGCCCCACTTTGTTTGAACTAGTTAGTATTCGAAGCTGAAGAGTTACTGAAGTTTTTGTAACATCGGGCCAATTGAGACGCAAAAAATCTGTTCCACACCTGTATAGATTTAGAAGAAGCCTTTTATTATTCAAGCCTTCGAAGTTGATAACATTCGCTCGAGTCATCTTGATATCATTGCCCAGAGCTGGGGTTGCCCAAGCTTGGATGACATCTGTTCCTTTTCTTTTTTCCATTGTTGCTCTCGTTGTCCTTGCTTGCGTCAAGACAATAACAGTGGAGGGAATAAAAGATCTTAACTTATTCCATGGGTCACTGATTGTCTCTTCTCTCTCCCAGCTCTCCTGGTACCCATGTCCTATTTTTCACATTCTTTTTTTCCCTATCCATTCATTCTCTTGTAAGACATGGTCTGTGTCATGTTCGCTGCTGCTGGAGGAGGAATGCATGTTTGGCTGGGAACTTGGTTTCTCTTAATGCCTGGTGGTGTCAACAGTGGTTGTTTCCGTCTTTTGCCTCCACATCATAACCTCGAGCAGTAGCACCTAATTGATAGGCCGCCTCTTAATAGGCTATAGCATGAATTCGCTAGTGAAGTTTTCCATACATCATTGACTAACAAATGATCAAAAAGAGTTTCAAATATCCATCAAAGAACTTCTCATATGTGATGCAGATGATGTATGACTTCCTTGGAAGTCCTCATGTCGCACCCCCTGTCAGAAAGAAGATAAAACACCCGGGGCTGCAGTATAACTGCAGATATAAATGAGCCGATTGCTCGAGCATTTAGACTTGGATAATTATGGTGCTCGGTCTCTCTCTCTCTCTCTCTCTCTCTCTCTCTCTCTCTCTTGTGAGAGAGTGTGTGGGAGAGGGAGAGGGAGAGGGAGAGGGAGAGGAAGAGAGGACTCGATGCACCAGGTAGGCTTCTATTATAGACCGTACTGATGATTTAATACAAAATAGAACTTGTCTAGGCAAAAAAGAGAAGATACATATTTTGCAGTCTAGGCAATTTGGCACAAGGGAGAAAGATTTGCCTGTGTTCATCTGTTATATAGGTTTGGACATGGCCATTTGATGACTGACTGATCTCTTTCTGGCAGTATTTTCTATAAACATATTCAGTACATCATGACATGCGCATAGACTGAATTACATATACTGTGCAATACATTGGATAATGAGGCACCAGTATACAATTATGCTCATCACCTACTTATGCTCTCTCCGCATGCATCATAGATGTATTTCCCCCTCCATTAATAACATCTGCTCGAACACTCTGCTGAAGATCATCTCTGCGGGTTTGCAACGATTTGCGGGACAAAAATTGGTGAGTTGTGGAGCTTAAATGCTGTGGGGGCCTGAGGTTTCTAGCCTGGAAAGACCGTCATACAGACCTCCATAATTGCTATGGGGGCGCATAAAGATCAAATTTTATGGACCATTTGAATCTAACCCTCTTGTTTCATCCCCTTCTTTTAAGTGATGAGCTCCTCCAGCTCAAGCAAAAGCATCTTACCACACAGCTCACATGCATTTCTAATAGACATGAGGGCCATAATAAATTAATGGGGGACAATCCGTTTGTGCATGCTGTAGAGCATGCCACGCTTGTTCCTCAGGTCATCCTCTGCTGTGAGTCACGCCCTCGCAAGATGATGAATATTTTAGATATTATCATGTAGTCGGCGAAATTACGTTGAGGTGAAAACGTTGCATATCTCTAGTATTTCTTCTGTCCGCTGATGATCCTAAGTCAATGTTGGGCCCCCTGTTTCATCCGATGTCACCTTCTTCGTTTTGATTAATAGACGTAAGAAAGTTCTGAAGACATGCTGGCCCCCCATCCTTATCAGGTCTGCCGTTAAGTTCTAACTTACGATGGATGCCATCTTACTGCG
Organism: Phoenix dactylifera; assembly: GCF_009389715.1. Classification (NCBI taxonomy): domain Eukaryota; kingdom Viridiplantae; phylum Streptophyta; class Magnoliopsida; order Arecales; family Arecaceae; genus Phoenix; species Phoenix dactylifera. Next base: position 40,438,304 of record NC_052392.1, on the reverse strand, counting down.
AGCGCACGCAGAACACACGCGCGCGCGCGCGCGCACACACACACACACAGAGAGAGAGAGAGAGAGAGAGAGCAGGAATATTGGGAATGCGGAATAAGCCTTCTTTTCTTCTTTTTGCTTTTTCTCTATGCTATGTCATTCGAAAACATGGACATGCGTCGCATGCTTTCTCTTGATTTGCAAGCTTCCAGCTTTCCAGAGTGAGGGGGGCTTGAAATAATGCCTAGAGGTAAAGGTGACCAGATCACATGGCTTGTGATCGATATGGGTTCGAGGGTCACTTTCTTCCTGCTATTAGGTGGCTGCAATAGATCCTTATCCGTCTATTATTGGATGGATGGTTTGCTTTTCTCATTGGAGGGAGGGCGATGGAATCGCCTTTTTCGACAGTAAGAACCAAGCATCTCAGTCCCTTGCCTCCAAAGCCTCCCCATGAAGTAGAAAGCATGCATTTATCCGAGCAGCTATCGCATAAGCCAGCGACAGGCGGACAGGTACGTATAAATCTAGTCTTGCGAACGTATACAGTATGAGGTAGCGCATGTTGACTGCTGGAAAAGTTGAAACCATTCGCATCTCGGAGGACTGCCGATACGAAACCATACCTTGTGGTGATTTCTTCGTTTGATATGATATGATATTTGCAGTAAAGAAGGGAGAGTGGAAGACGACCCGGACAAACAAAAAGTAGAGATTTTGATTGTTTACAAGGGATAACATCGATATGGGAATTTGCAAAGGAAAACAGGGACAGACAAAAAAAAAAAAAAACACCGAAACAATCTTTATTCTGCGCCTAGCTAGTCTCACTCAGTCTGCACAAATATTCAGGGCTGAAGAGCTGCTGAAAGTTGTTGTGTCATCAGACCTATCTGCAAGAGAAAAATCTATGGCGCGCACACCTGTAAAAATTTAAAAGAAGTTTTTTTTTTCTTTTTTATATTACTCGAGCCTTCTGAAGTCGAAAATTCTCCTCGTAGGATAGCTCCAGCTTCGGTATCTCTCTTTTTCTCCACTGTACTCATCTTCTCGCAATCTAAATCTGTTCAAAAGCAACAGATACACTCTGGAAATCCTTGCCGTAGATGTTCGAAGCTTGCTGCTGCTGCTGCTGCTGCTGCTGCTGCTGTGCTTGCTGATTCAGGTAGCAGGTACTTAAGCCATCGACCATGAACTGGCTCTCTGTTTTGATGTCGCCATATAGAGGTTGGCTCTGATTCTGGATTGCTGCGGATGCCGGGAAGGCGCCGTGGAGGTACTCGGACCATTTCAGGTCCTCGGGCTCCCCTTGGAGCTGGATTGGAGCGTCTCTATCTGGTGGCAAGTCCGGCCATGGGAAGATTCCGTTGTCGAAGTAGGAGCTGTTGCTCTGCAATTCAATTCCACCACCGGTGTTCCCACTGCTCCCGCTGCTGCTGCTGCAATTGGCAGCCTCCCAGTAGGAGGAAATGCCGGCACAGCTCGGTGGAGGATTATCCATCACAGGCTTCAAGCCCATCCAAGTCGAGAGAGCTGAGCCGGAGGCAGACGGGAGCAGAGTGGACATCGCGCTGCAGCAGCTGAATTCCGGGTTCGAATCAACTAACTGGCTGCCGTGATTGAACCAGAGAAGTGGATTGGGGGTGACGGCGAGGCCGACCGAAGCAGTCCGATTGCCACCGCAGTCGGAGGCATAACTCGACTGTGGAAGAGGGAAGAAGCCAGGCGAGTTGGATGAGCGGCAGCTTGATGTGCTGTCCTGGCTGGCGACGAACCGGTCCAGAAGGAACTGCGGAGCGCCCGTTGTCGCCGAATTCTTCGGGTTCGAGCTCTCCCCGGCGAACTTATCCACCATCTGCATCACAGATCGAGCGGACTTGGGTATGGAAGGATTAAGAGCAGCAGAGGAGGGGAGGCCGAGGTCAGTGGCTCCAGAAATGCTCCGGCCGCCGTTGGCAGGGACTTTGTCGTCCCCGCCTTGCTGCGTCTCGGCGAGCGGCTTGTGGGTGGTGGGGTCGATGCCTCTCTGCCTCAGCTTCTTCTTAATGCAGGAGTTCCAGAAGTTCTTGATCTCGTTGTCAGTTCTCCCTGGCAACTGCGCTGCAATCTGCGACCACCTGCCGAATGTTGAAAAAGAGAAGGAACAGAAAGAATGTGTTGGGAAACGAGACATGTCAGAACTCGGCAGTCAGTCAGTAGTGGTACCATGAAAAGCCCAAAAGAGAGAGAGAGAGAGAGAGAGAGAGAGAGATTCTGGCGCTCTGTACCTGTTTCCTAGGACTGCATGGACTTCAATTATGAGGTCCTCCTCCTCCTGTGAGAATGTGCCCCTCTTTAGATCAGGCCTCAGGTAGTTTATCCACCTCAGTCTGCAGCTCTTCCCACACCTCTGAAGGCCTGAATTGTGTTGGATTTGTGAGAAAAATCGAGAGAGAGAGAGAGAGAGAGAGAGAGATTAGCATGTCCACATCTCCATTTTGGTCATGTCAGAAATGCATGGCAGCTATTTATGTGTGGAGTATGGCAGGTGTGGTGCCACTTTACCTGCCTGTTTGGGGACTGAACTCCAACATCCATGGCCATATTTAGTTATATGCTTCAGGAGCTTCTCATCTTCCTCGGGAGACCACAGGCCTTTCCTCAACTTTTGCTTGTAGCAGCAGGAGTGCCTCCCCATTTCGACGCCGAGAAATGCGTTCCGACCGACAGAGGCTTCGGTATCAGTCCTGCTCGATTGTCGCAAGGAATGTCAGGGAAAGAGATGGAGATCGACCAAGCAGCAGCGATCGAGGAAGGGATGGAACTAGGAGGAAAGGGGCTGACCTTAAAGGGGAGCGGGAGGGGTCGCAGTCAAGCGTGTGGGGATTCAGCCGAGGTCTTCTTCCCACCTTTTTCGCTCTCTCCTCCTCCCCTTCTTTTGAAGGTGGCGAGAAAGGGGGAGGAGGTTCAATCATCTCAGCAGCAAATGTCTCATCCCCTTCCGAGAATTAATGCCTCCGGTGCAGCAATGGTGGGGCAGTCACCCCGATATTCTAATGGAGAGAACTACAAGCCTTTCCATCTCCAATTAGCTTTACAACCAAGCCAGTAAAAGTAACAAGGTAACAAATTAACACAAAACATATCGGGAAAGACTTTTGACTCTGAACTAGCTCTCCCCATTAGTCTCTTCTGCATTGGACTCCAAGCAATCCAACCTCTCGCCTTTTCTCGCTACCCTTTATCACGAAGATCTCGTCCCACAGCACCCACAGATTCGGAAAAGGGGAAGGGGTTGGAAAGTTTTGTCATGGCAAGAAATACCCATCTATGATTAGTTTGAGAGCGTTTTGCCAATATAGTAGTTTGCTTCTACGTTGCCCGAGAAAGCCAGAAAAATAAGATACCCATCCGAATTCCCGCAATGATCCTGTGACGGTGGGAGCAGCTCACAGGGCCCCTCTTTACTTTCTGGGTAAATTCCCAAATCTCTGATCGCCTTCCGAAAGTTTTCATCATTGTTCCGAAAGAACAGCATGCTATATTTTTTTTTTATTTTATTCCAGAACAGATGGCATCTTTCTTTATGTACTTCCCTCGGAATTTGGTATCCTTCCATTTGGGAGAATACATAGCTTGGATCCCACCCCCCTTGCTTTCTTTCAGGACAGTGAAACTTACCTATGGAACAAGTTCGGTTTTATATTTATAACCGAAGACACAGAGTCATTAAATAATGCTCTGCTAGCTCTGCCCATATTACCGCATAATCTCAAAATACAGGTTTAATTAAGCCTAATACTCGATCACTTGTGCTAGCTGCGACACCTGCAATTTCATCACAAAACTTAATTTCAGTACGTTTTGTTCTGTAGTTTCCGTAAATGCTGATCGGTGCCCGCACATTTCTGCATTGCTTCTTAAATTCTAATGATTTCTCGTATGCGCGGTGCAAAGGTAATACAGTGAGCTGAAAGCTTAATACGGTGCAATGGAAAGGCTATCTTAGGCTTTATTTGCGCAAGTGGGAGGACTCAATAAGCTGTGTCTCTCTATCTGATGCCGTTCAGCTTGATGTCTTTCTAGTCTTAATCATAGACTACAAGCTGGAGTGAAGTTTTACTTAAGAAATTTTCTAGCACCAGTATATAACTGGCTGTGGGAGGAGAACGTAAGAATAAAATAATCAGACATGCACGCAGTATATATGTTGGCGTCTTAATTTTATTTCCCCATAAATGATTAGAAGGGTACAGCTTCATGATTGAGTGCATGTGATCCTAGGTAATTCTTGATTAAAAAAAAGGATGGAAATTAATCATGATAAGTATATCATAATAGTTGTAGATTCTGGCCATTTCTCTGTCTGTGGTTGCTGTTGCATATATAGGACCCCTTAAGGCATCTCAGATCGATCCTTGCTGTTTCCAGCAAATGAGATGTGAGATGGGCTCTGTGGCATTCAACTGACTGTTAACCATGAAAAAGATTTGGAAATAGAAGACTACTGTAACTTTAATAATAATAAAAAATCCTAGATTTGAGTATTCCATGGACGAATATCGAACAGATTCAAGCCTAGAGAAAATTATCATAAAGTTTATTTCGTATTATTATTTGACATTAGCCATCCGCCAAGCACATGGAAGACTTCTAGTCTGCATCCAAATAATATAAAAAGAGATGAACTTTGTTTTTCACATGTATAAAATTAATCACCAGACATCCAAATCATGGATTCACATAATTGATCGTGACCTATACCATTAAAAAATATTCAAATATTAGAAATCACGTATTCTGATAGTCTCTAACCTATACACGAAGTAGTTACAAAATTGAACAATTAAGATTATATGCAAACATATTTTGCCATTATCTAAACATTGATTTTTTAATTTACACATATTTTGATATGTGCAGATCATGATCAATAAGATAACTGTTTAAATTATTCTATCTTGCGTTTTAGCACGTTACTACAATAGAAATCATCTAATTTTTGTCTGCTCGCTGCTTATATTAGATATGATTTTTGATTTATAGGTATTCTCAATATTTCAGATCTTGATCAATGGTATGGATGTTGGATTGTGATACGTGATTATTAATTTTTAATATGAAAGGAGCAGATACCTCCCTTTTTTTGTCTGGACTCTGGAGTCCATCCGATACAAAAATTATATAACAACTTTGTAGATTAATGTTCTTTTTTGGAGCAGAAAATCCAATATGCATCTCGACTAACAGTTTCGTGGTGATGTTCTATTGGTATTAGGCCATCCATGTCACATCGATCATATCTGTACAGCTCCGATGGGCCTAATTGTGGGCACATCGTGCAACCGGCCGTGATCTGGCGCTCATAGTTGATCCATGATTATAGAGAGCCAATTGGTTGTGGTCCCTTGGGCCCATTTGGAGAAGGACCACCTATCAGACGGTTCTGATTGGTGGATTCCATAATGCGCGGCCTCAGCATCCAAAATCGACCCGTCCGGCCCGCGAGTCTCCCGGTAGGATCAGCGAGAATGATGCACCGGGCTGGTGTCCATCAATTCGAGGGTCGGAATCGACGGGCCCTCAGCCCACCAACTACTGCTGCACTTTATTTTATCTTTGTCGATAAAATGACAGTAAAGTCCCACGGGAGGAACGATATTTTACCGAAATCCCCTTTTCACCATGGCGTGAAGTTGGTTAAGCGACGTCAGTGAGTTCATGCAGAATGGTCCCGGCACCGTCTTTACCACCTTTGCGTGCCTACAATTTCTCTGAAAATTAACTCGAAAATCTTGATTTGCACGGCCATCTGACTATGGTGGTCGTTGGGGAATCGGGGGGATGATATCAGGAGAATGAATGGGAATCAGAGCACCTGATATGGAAGAAAAGAGATATTTATCTTCATCCACTCCTGGCTCGAAAAAATGATTAGGAGAATCTTGATATAGTCCTCCAGAAATTTAGAGAGAGCTAGCGAGAGCTAGTTGTTGATCTCTCGCTTGGATTATGGGCGATAAACATGCATGGCCACATGGCCAACTAAGACAGGCTTGGTGATAGCTGGCGAAGACGTACAGCTTTTAAATGCGCAAAATGCTCATGGTGGTGAGAGATTTTAATTAAGAGTCCATTTGTTGCTGAGAACTTGGTAGATCGATCGAGCATGGGAAATGGGCTCGAATAACGCAGGTAGTAGGGGGATTGGAAACATAGTACTTATAGTTGCTGGCATTTGTGGAATTAAGATTACTACTAGTCGCTCACTTCCAAGCTGAATTTTCCTAAGAAAAGGAAGAAGAAAAAAAAGAAAAAAAAAAGAAAAAGAAAAGAGATGGTCAAGCTGAAAGGAGCAAGGTACATATTGCAACTTATATATCAACACAAGGTGCAGTCTCGATGCAGTATGCAAGTATGAGTTCTCAAAGGCTAGCTGAAAGCACTTTTTCTTGTGCATCTGATCTGGTAGAACTGCAGTGAATTATAGAACGGACTATATAGGCATAATGAAATAATTAGAAGGCAATATATAGAAAGTAAACCCTGGGGGTCCATTCTCTAGACTGAGGTGCTGGACATAGTACACTAATGCTGTGGACTTTATTGTCTGGGTCGAGTGCAAATTACCCAACTTTGAGAAGAAGAAAGATTGGTTAAGTCTTTATCCAACTGAGCTGGTACAGTTCCTGATTGGAGGTAGTTCTCTATGAGCTCAAGAAAAACTTAATTAATGGCGGTTATGGTTGCAAGTGGCAATCTGATGAAGCAACATGCATTGTCTTTAGTCCCTAGCTATGATGTGAAATAGCATCCAACGAGCCCCGAACCCCTGCAAAGCAAAATTGACATGGTCGACCAACACTACTAGCTCATTAAAGCCCAACTTTACAGTGTCACAAATTAGTGACGTGCTGGCGTCGTGCATAGATCGAGTTCGTTTCATATGAAAGAGAAGCTAGGGGGGATATTGCATCAAACTTTCCACAGCTAGCCTCTATGGAAGCCGAATGTCAGGTTACTGTTTCGACATCTCCTGGTTTCACAAAGACGAACTTGAAAGTTTATGTATTATCTCGTATCCACCGGCACAAGCAACAGTGAAAACACTAATTAGGGCAATGTCCAAAGCTCTGTTCAGATGTTTTTGGCTAGTGCCATGTGCTTGAAATAGCCTATTCATGCATTTGTGATTCCTGAGGATATCCCAGTCTCCTCTTAACCCTCTCCAATTTTCTAGTCTTCCATAATACATTATGTAGAAGTTCAAATTTACATGCACGGTTTGAACTATACTTGTTAGTGGGTAGGGTCGAGACCCAATCTGACCTGACCCAGCCTTGACCAAGAACTCGACCTGAACATCGCTCTTTGATTTTCCTGATTCGCCGTGGAGGGACACCGAGGCGGCATCTCATCTCCAATCCCCCTCGGCTCGACCTTCTTCTCCAATGCCTCCTCGCCGCCTCCAGCTCCGGGTCGCCAACGCCTACGGCCTCAACCCTAGTGCTCTAACGACGACCTCGTCTTTAGAGACCCCCACAACTCCAACCCCTCTCCAACCTTCTCTCTTACCGAAGTTCTCACCCTTCCCTTAAATACAAACATCAAAAGCCTCCTCCTTCTTCCCACTCCTACCAGAAGATTCGATTGAAGCCAGCATCGAGTCGGGGGTGCTACCAACGAGTTCGCTTGGGGTAATTGGGTTGAAATCTCAGGTCGGGTTGGGTTATAGGTCAGGTCCTATCAAATCTAACCCATCGACGGGTCTAATTTTTAGATAACTACCACATTATAGTTTGTTGTATACTTATTGAGACCTAATTCATAGTGCAAGTGTTCATCGTCATGTTGATGCATATTATCACCATAATTTTATCCAAAACATCACATTTATAATGGAGTTTAATGAATTAATGTGCCAGCTAGGCCAAGTAGTCCATGTTTGTTGAAAAATTTAAGATGAAAAAAACAGAAGCTACTCATATTGAAATTTCTTGATTGTGAATCAATATTTCAGAACTTTAAGTTTGTATTTAGAAAATTGAGGTTCTATCGGTGAGCTTTGTAACTAAGCTCATCCGGCGTTCATGAAATAGAGCAGAATTAGTTAATAGTGTATTACATATCTCCTTGCCTTTTCTCTAGGCTATAATCGTGTTAATATCAAAGCCTCTTCTAGGGATTTGGCTGACATCTCTAGATATTGTATATAGTAGGTCTTTAATAAAATGACTGGTATAAAATGGGACAAATATTTTGCTTGTCATCTGCTTGCCATTTTGTTCTATCAGAAGTCACACAACATATGATTCTCCACTGAATAACGATAACTAGGACTTTTACATATTATGTCACACCAATTTCATTACGTGTAACCATCAAATTACAAATGTGAAAATTGCAATCTAACTTAATACGATTTCTTTTTAACACTGAAGAATTTACAGGAAAAAAAATTACAGGAGTGTCATCCTAATGTTTGAGCTGAATTGCAATCTCAATTAATTAAGGATGAATATTAATTATGAAAAACTAGCTTGATAACTCTTGCATGCGACTAGAGTATTGAAAGATGCATACCAATATAAGGAGTCCAGTCCTAAGTTTTTAGTCAATGACATAAAAAAGTAGCACCCAGCGTTTCAGTCTAGTTGTCATCGTTGTGTTCGAACTGAATCCTCTTCTTAATATGTACCCAAATATCAACTGGTGCCAGCGTCAAAGTTCATGTCAAGGGTCTCAAGTGCATGACATGCTAAGGTGTACAACCTTAAAAATATCAGGTCATGATGGAGAAAAAAAAAAGAAAGCATCCTAGTGTTCTGATCAGTCTAGTGTCTGTCATCTTAATCCGTATATATATAAAGTTCAACTGATGCCCCAATCATGGTCATGCAAGGGTCACAAATTGCATGCTAATCTATTGTGCATTCTCCATTTTTTAATAGATGATGTGAAAAAAGTAGCCACGGTCGGTCATCAAATTATAATGTTATCCGCAGTGAGAAAGAGAAGGCCTGAGCAAGAAACATGTCCATTCTTGTTAACAAGACCTGAAAGCCTAGCTAGTGTCTGCTTCTCATCTATTAACCCCCAAGATTTCAATTTTGGTTGCATTTACATTAATGTCATGAATTATTTGTGAGGATGAATAACATGTGGATATTTTAAAGGATTATAGCTGGGCCTTTCTTGGATAACATAAATGAAAACGAAGACAAAAACAAAGGTATCCTCATCCAAATAAAAGCGGGACCCTCTGAGCTTATTGGAATATTGTTCTTGCACTTCCCCACCGACAGAGAACAAAGAGAAAAGTCTCCCACTATCTCATTGCAATGACCAAAAGGTCCATTTCCATGTTTCTTCTGCTTCGTCTTACTTCATTAATTATTTATGGAGATACCTGCTTCAAAAGCTATTGTAATGAGAGTTTTGAATAGTATATATGTGTTCCCTTTACAGATAAAATGACAACTCATCGCACTTTATTTTTTCTTTGAGAAAAGGGAGGGAGAATACTCACCCTGATTCAATCCATTTTACATTGGTAGCAAAAAGGTATCACACCCTCTTATATATATAGCATCCTTTTTACCTTTTTATGCTCCTATCACATAGGTTATGGTGCATGCATGAGCTGAATTTGGAGAAATCATTGTTTCGCCTGAATTATTATGTGATAATTACACAACATATAAGTTGCAAGGTCCTTCAAAAGTTGCTGCAGACATTAAAAGATGGAAGAGACCGCTCAAACTAGTAAAAGATGGAAGAGACCACTCAAACTACGGAAACAAGGTCATTTTCCATCCAAGTGTGTTTGTCTAAAGGGGGTGGTACCAAAAGTTGCCCCAAGTGGGATGCTTGGTACATTTTTGAGTGCATGTTTTGTAGGCCAGCGATAGAAACTATCCAATCCATTCTTCAATGGTGTGGGACGACCATGAGATTGTTCATATTTGCTTTATGAATGCGTTGAAATGGTCCATGGAACTGCAGTTTATTTATTAGTAAATTACAAAATTATATTTAAGATTTTACATTTATTATACTTACACCCAATAGTTTGTAAAACCTACATTTACGTCCAGTTAAATTAACTGCATCAGTGAGACCATTTATCTCGTATAAAAAGTCAAAGTTGCTCTGAGGTGAGGAGGAGGAGGAGGATGATGCAGGCATTTTTTATATCGATCCTTGGATGACTGTTATGTCACTTAAGGTTATTTAGGTAATTTCTAAATTTTTTTTGATGTAGTATTTAGGTTCTATTTAAAGTTAACGGTCTGACGAACGTACTATTAAGTTATAGGTTAAAGTATTGGATAGAAATAAACTTCATAGAGTTAAGAGTAGAATTCTCAAATTATTGGATGTAAGTGTAGTTTACCTCTAATTCTAAAGGAGCTTTTGTAATTTACTCTATTTGCTTTTAATCCGGATGTTCTTCAATCAAGTCAAGCATGACTTTACGAGATCACAAAACTGGGATGAAATTTATATATAAAACGAAAAGTATTATATATATATGTATATATGTGATGTCCTTTTGGATGTAGGTACATGTAGGAAGATGCCCGAAATATTTAGAATATCATTCCGAAAGGCAGATGCTCCATGCGAGATATGCATGCAACCAGGACAACGGAGCTCGCGGAGGGCATCTTCCATAT